>NC_080070.1:14958931-15151431 GCF_949987535.1 Balaenoptera acutorostrata
CAAGCAGACACTGCTTCCCTCATCCCTCACGTTTCACCGTCTTTCTCTGTTCTCGCGTGACCATGGACAGCACTGGAACGTACAGGAGTGAGCGGGCCGGCAGGTGACGGTAGTCTTGTCCAGACCGCTGAACCCTGGCCTGTGGCCCTTTGAGACTCAGGTAGACCAGGACGATGTGCCCACGCGTCTCCAGAGACAGGAGGTGGTCCTGCACTGGAAGCATGTGCCTTTGGTCCTGCCCTGGGGGAGGACACCCCACGGAGCTCCGAGCCAAGTGTGGCTGGGATGTCACGGTCAGTCCACATTATCTCTATGGTGAAGAAGAGGGTGTTGCTCGCTGGGCTGGGTGACAGAACCTCGCTCTTGCCCCGCATCTGGTGTCTGGTGGCACTGTGAGTGCACGTGCGTCTGGGCAGGACAAACTGTGTGAGAGCTGCGAGGGCACGGATTTTACTGAATACATCTCTTTCACGAGTCAGGAAAATGAAGTGAATTTCTGCTAACTCGAAGTTAAATAGTCTATGTCAGCCAGGTCAAAAGAGAAACTTGAGAAATCCAAAGTACTGAGTTGTGCAGAACACCAAGACTTAACCATTCTTGATTATTTATTGAATAGGAAAAAAAAGTATGTTCCTGCTTTTTCAATTCCAGATTTTTTTTTCTCAGTTTAGAACGAATTATTGCAAGGAAAGACTGCACTTTTTTTTTTTTAATTATTTATTTTATTTATTTTTGGCTGCGTTGGGTCTTCGTTGGTGCACGCGGGCCTTCTCTAGTTGTGGAGAGTGTGGGCTACTCTTCGTTGTGGTGCGCATGCTTATTGTGGTGGCTCCTCTTGTTGCGGAGCACGGGCTCTAGGCGCACGGGCTTCAGTAGTTGTGACACACGGGCTCAGTAGTCGTGGCACACGGGATTAGTTGCTCCGTGGCATGTGGGATCTTCCCGGACCAGGGTTCGAACCCGTGTCTCCTGCACTGGTAGGCAGATTCTTAACCACTGCGCCACCAGGGAAGCCCCAAGACTGCACTTTTTATGCACATAGAAGTTGCTTGTTTTTTGGTTGGATTCTCACTCCTTTCATGTATTCAATTTGCAGCAAGTATTCATTAAATGCTTACTGCATGCTGCATGCTGTGTTTTAGTGCTCTAATGAATGTAGATTTTTTTCAGAAATGCTCACACGAGTCACACAATACTGAAGACTAAAGAATATCCTGTGTGTATATGTTTTCCAGGTGACTGAAACTTACCCATTTCAACACCATACTTAAAAATGTTTTCATTTTTCTGGACAGAAATCTAACAAGAAGACAGCAAAGCACTCACTGCCATCTGATACAGAGTAGAAGACAAAGGGGGAAAGGCTCCGACATTTAATAAGCACCTGCTAAAGGCCAGGGGCCCACATTTAATTCTCATGACAACCGTTATTATCCCCATTTAGTAGATGAGAAAATTGAGTTTCAGGAAACCAATGGCCAGTGTCACAAGGCTAGTAACTAGGGCTGCTGGGATTGGGACCAGAACATCAGACTCCCAGACACAGGTTCCTCCCCCCAAAGGGTGCTCTCCCCCCCAGCTGAGCCTTTTCTGAATCCCTCAGGGTTATCATTGTGATGTGATGAAATGTGCTCAACTACAGAGATGCACTTACGTATTCTATATAGATGTTTCATTCTCTTTGCTCCAGAGTTAAAAGGCTCCTGTTAGCTATATTCATTGAGTTCTTAAGATAATAACTAGAGCTGCCATTTATTAAGTGCCCATTATGTGCCGGGAACTTTACGTACATTATCTCTTTTCTGCACAACTCTTGCAGCTCGTTATTATCGCCGCTTTATAGATGAGGAAACAGGCTCAGAGAGGTTAACAAAACTGCCTGTGACTGTGTAACCACTAAGCCATAGAGCCTCCCAGGGTTCAGTCATCTCCGCTCACTGCTGTCAGTGTGCCGAGCCCTCCCCGCCTCCAGTGTGATGTTCTAATCCGTTCATGACTGCAGAGTCAAGTAGCCACCTTGTTAAAGGTGATGAAAAAATACTGACGCAGGAGCCGAAGGACCTGGATTCTGGCCTCAAGGCCGGACGTGTGACCTTGAGCAAGTCATTAACTCCTGGGATTTCAGAGCTGGAGGCCCATAGTTTCTGCTTCCCTGCCTGGGCCTTGGTCACAAATGTAGGAGGACTCTCTATGCTCCCCCCACATAGTGTGCGTACACTAGTTACATTTGGTACAGGTGCACAGGACTTTTTTTTTTTTTTTTGAGGCATACAGACGTTCTTGTGATGAATATATTGAAGAGCATTACTTGGCTGTCATAGCTTTCTGGCATTTTGTATTATCTCAGCTGGAAGACAGTAAAAAAAGTACAATTACTATCACGTGGCTCTTACTCCCCACCCCCATCCCCATTTTGCAGAAAAGGACAGAGTTCTCCTTAATGTCTGGGGCCGCAGTCCCCACAGCGGGGAGAGTACCCACCCTGTACCCCTTAGGAGGATTGCTGTGCATGTCCAGGATGTGGAACATTGCAGGGGGCACCGAGCCAGCCCCACGGCTCTGCCCTTGCCCGGTGGCGTTTGTGTGAAGCAGGCTCTTGGGGAGGGCCTGACCCCCTCACCATGCGGCGCGCGCGAGCCTCACGTGTGGACTCCAGGACACCTGTCTGTGGCGCTCTAAGGCCTTTTGGAGTTCACTTCCGGTTTCTGGATTATATTCTAGGTCATCGTTGAAGCCAAATACATGAACTCCAAATGTTACTGCATTTATATATCTCAACTAAAAAGAAAATACTGTTTCAGATACTTTATGGTTAGAGATTGCATCAGACTGGCATTGCTCTGAGCACTAGTTTGTTTTTTTTTTTTAAAGTAGATTTTATGCATGTCGGTACATTAAATACCTTTCACCTTTCTTAAGTTTTATTTTTGAATAAAGAATTTTCTGGAAACTTCTCTTTTTATACAAGCTGGTTGTGATAGTTTCAGTACCTTCCCCGAAAGGAGAAATAAGTGTACCACATACATACTTCTATTCCAGAGAATATCTGGATTTCTTTTATAGGGCACAGTTCTTAATTTATTGCTTGTTTTTAATATATAAATATAATTGTATACTTTACAGAGCACGATCTTGTGTACGATTCCCTTTACTCATCACGACAGCTCCATTTCATCATCCCCACTTACACATGTGGAAGCTGAGAACCTCCCTTGCCCCAGGACACAGAGCCAGAAAGGAGGCGAGGCAGCAGTCCCCAGCCCCAGCCTGCTCCCCAACACCCTGGCTTTCATTTTAGTCCAGCTTCTCATGCATAAATTGTGTCCCATACAGTGGTGCCAGGTCAGAGTTTAAATGATTCCAAGCAACATGTTACTATGAGGGGCGAAAAAAGTCTCTAAAGAGCAAGCCTCAGTTACATTGGCTATCTAGCGTGTTGTCTTATAAAAAGAGAACATCAAGTTCGCTGGCACTCCCTCCGCAGACCTGGACGCTGAAGTTTGTTAATGATGATGGTAAAGGGCTCATCCGAGTGCTAAATGACCAGCAACTGCCGTGTTGTTGGTTGCTCAGTTTTATCAGCAGCGGTGCCAGATATTTGCACAATAGAAACTATAGAACTGTAGGGGCTCTGCAGCTCACCCCATATATATCCAATACTGGACGGTGATAGCAAGGAGGGGAGTTTGCTTTTGTCTAAAGAGAACCTTTCCCACAGAATCCCAGCACTGAAGCGCCAAAAGCCATCTGATGATTATGTAGTCCCACCTCCTTCAGTGTAGGTCTCACTCAGCACATTGACGTCAAACACATACTAGGTTTAGGTTTAGGGTTCAGGCCCCCGGCCAGGGGCTGAATAGGAGTAGCCGGAAGGCCTGCGTGGCCGAGTTTGGCTGGGATCAGACCCCAGGTTGGGAGGGGGCTCGGCATCCATCAAGGGCCCGAGTGTGTGTGTGGGACCCCAGCCCGGCTCTCCTGACGCCGTGTCCTGTGCTCGTGACACTAAACACAGGCAGGCTTTTCCGCGTTGACGTGGTCCCTGCTCCTTTAACCGGCCAACATGTGCTCTGTGGTGCTCCAGAGGCCCGCCGGGCACGCCTCCTCCACACACTTGCCCTGCTGTCCCTTTGAAATCTGTCACCTTTGCTGCTTCCTGTCCTCGCGTCCCTGACATTGGGCCCCCGTGTGCCCCTGCGCCCCGTGCCGCCTTTGTCTCTGACCCCATCAGGGAAGCTCCGTGTCTCGCAGGGTTACTGACTCATTTGTCCCGACCCTTTCCTCTTCCTCTTTTTTTGATTTCGAATTAGGTACCTCTAGACCCCAGTTAGTCTCTAGCAAAGTGCAAGCCGTGACATTGGAGTTCTGAGCCATGTGGTTCAGTGGAAGTCAGGCATCACCCTCAGACCACCCTTGGACCAGCAGGACGTGGGGGACAGGCAGGGATGGGCAGGTTTGTAGGGGGAGAGCTCCGGTCTGGGCTCATTAGGTGGGAGCATTTCTGAACAGCTCCCCTGTAGCAGGCAGAGTACTGGGCACCTTCAGCAGTTCAGCGAATACATGTAAATGATGTTGTATGAAAATAATTTGGGACCGTTTCACAGGCAATATTTATTTTCATCCCAGAATGGATAGCAAGTTGATTCTTTCTCATAAGAGAAGATACGACATAAATAACTTCAAGGTGATGCACTTGTACTGGCTAAACCTTAATCATGAGAACTTCAGGCTTCTGTTTTGTGCATGAACTTCATTGTGGTGATAGGATTAGGCAGCCCCATTAACACTAGCAGAATGGGGCCACTTCTCTGATTGCCTGGGCCCGACTTGGTCAGTGTTCACCCATAGCAGAGCAGGCCTCCCTGACAGAAGTCCCTTATTTCCCCAGCTCTTGGGGAGGGTCCACAGCTGCATTCACATCCTGGGCAAATTTGGCACTCAAAAGGCACCTCCTGGCTATAACAGGATTAATCTTTAGCTATTGCTCTGAGTCACCAACTGGCAATTATGTTTTTTTCATTTTGAGAATTTCTCTTCATATGCCTTGCGAATACTGGGGTTTGACTTGCAATGATACCTGAAGACATGAACTTAATAAAACTAGAAGTAAAAGTATAAGTATATTTTAATACAGGAAAGCTCCTGAAAGTACCCCAAAGTCTTGTGTGTTAATGGTCCTTTTCACCAACTTTTTTTTCAGGTTCTATACTGGTAACATTAAATATACACATAAGCAGAATTCACCTTGTAGTGAATGTTAATATTGTTAAGTTGGTTCTCCGGGTGTGGGTTGGAGAGGAGGTAAAAAGAGGGAAAATGATTGTACATGGAAATTCATCTCTGATGTTAAAAAAAATAGTAGTCAACGGAGACATACAAGTGATAGACAAATATTATCTCATACCACATTATTCAGGGAAACATTTGGTGCCAAAATTGTAGGCTGTAGTAGAAAATAAGTAGAAGACCAGCCCTCTGAGATATGTACCTGTAGCTGGGAGCAGACCCCCCAGCATAGCCCTCAGAAAAGACCCCAACGGCAGCCGTCAGCTCCCACCTTCTGGTTCTTGACATCTGACCCAGACTCTAGAGGTGGGAGAGTAAGAAGCCAGTTCCCCCAGACCTTCCTGGGTCTTCCAGTCTCGGGCTGCCCTCCACTGCTTCTGACTTTCAGAGGTCAGGTTATCACTTACTCCACACTCCCGGTTGGCGGCAGCGGCCAGAGAGGAGCCGGAGAGGATGAATGTGGAGAAGTCTGAGGAACCTGTAGAGCCAGCAGAGCATCCAGAGGATGAGTGTCGTCCGTGCCAGACCCACACGGCCAAGGAGGAGCAGGACCTCGCCAGGCTGGGTCCAGTCAGGCTTCAGGGGCAGTGCGAGGGACGCAGCATGCGCGGGTGCGCACACGTGGTGGGCACTGGGCTTGTCCCTCCAGGCCCAGTGAGAAGTTTGTGTCTGTCTACCAGCCTTGGCAGCACCTGGCAGTGGGTTGGGCTGACAGGAACCCGTGTTGCTGGAGAACAAGGCCAGACTTACCCCCGGGTGTGCTCAAACTCAGCTGTTCAGAGCATGGCTAGGAAGGGCCCTAGCTGGGTTCTTCTCAGAGATCTTTGCCCTCTCGGTGGGAAATCTTGTTTCATCTCATATCTAGATTGTTCTCCCATCCACCCATCCACCCATCCATCCACCAGCCCCAAAACTGCCTCAGAATATTATTGAGCACAAAGCTGGGCTGTTTTGGCCAGAATTTTGTTTAGTTTGGAGCAGGAGGGGCTGATAATTAGACCCACTCCATACTGCTTGATGTTTGCAAGTTTAGGAATCCGAGGAACTAGTATTTCCTCCCCAGTGTTGGCCTCCTGGTCCTGGCAAGGGTGCCTGGTGGTGGACCTGACACACGGAAGGGGAGATTGAGACAGAGCTTGGAGATAACTTAGCACCCACGCTCTTTGTTAAAATTAAAACTGAAATTCTTAAATAACGTCAGATGTTCTGTGTTCAGCACATTTGTCTGTTTTCTTCACCAATGTGCTCCATATCCCAAGCACCTAACAACGCCTGGCACATTATAAAAATTCAATAAATATGTTGTCGAATGTTACAAATTAATTTTTTTAAGTGGTAGGCATTTAGAGTTTTGAAAAATACATAAAATTCCATCACTGACCACTTATCTTTAATCCTTATCATCGACAGCTTGATTAAACCCTAGATGAGTGGATATGCCTTTAGACACCCCCTCCATCTTCTGTGGAATGGCCCCAGGGCTTTGGATGTTCTGGCCTCAGAAGCTGTCTTAGGCAGCTGCTCTTTCCCCCCTCATTTACACGGAGCCCTGTTTCACCTCGTGATGGGTACCCATGGCCTAGTAAAGGAATTGTTTCATAGGCCAGATGGCCGTAGTTTGCTTTCCTACTGGAGAGGAGGGAAGAACTTTTCTCTTTATATATTTATTGATTTTTTAATTTTAAACTTCCCACGCCAGCTGTTTAGTATTATTATCTGAGTTTTGTAAGAGCCAGAACTGGGTTATAATTATTGATATTTCCTTTGCAGAGGCTCTAACTCAGGATCTGTTGTAAACTTGTCTCAAGAGGGCTGTTTGTTTGGATTTTGAAAGAACACATATATTTTACTATAGAACATTATTTTTTTAAGTGTTAACCAAAATGTCACATTTTTAAATAGAGGTAAACCTGAGTTTCTTTACGGTCATTCTTGATACTCACCAGGTTGCCATGCCCCAGCCTGCACCAGGTGGAGCCCAGCCCAGGGCGGGTCCAGAGAAGATCTACCCTCATTCCTTAAAGTTTCCCAACCACTAACCTTGGCATTAATTCAGAAACAAGAATACTTTCTACTGAGGTCTTGAAATGATACTGTATCAGTGACTTGGATGGTTGAAAATGTTTACAATGTTTACATATTTTAAAACATTTAAAAATAATCTTCGTGGACTTCCCCGGTAGCTCAGTGGTTAAGAATCCACCTGCCAATGCAGGGGACACGGGCTTGAGCCCTGATCCAGGAAGATCCCACATGTCACGGAGAACTAATCCCGTGGGCCACAACTACTGAGCCTGCGCTCCACAACTACTGAAACCCGTGCGCCTACAACCCGTGCTCCGCAACAAGAGAAGCCACTGTGATGAGAAGCCCGCACACCGCAACGAAGAGTAGCCCCCAGCTTGCCGCAACTAGACAAAGCCCACGCGCAGCAATGAAGACCCAATGCAGCCAAAAATAAATAAATTAATAAATTAATTTTAAAAATAATAATAATCTTTGTAGGGAATTCCCTGGCACTCCAGTGGATAGGACTCAGCACTTTCACTGCAGGGGTCCCAGGTTCAATCCCTGGTCGGGAACTAAGAATCCTGCAAGCCGTGCCGCACGGCCAAAAATAATAATAATCTTTGTGCACCCATGTTCATAGCAGTATAATTCACAATAGCCAAAAGGGGGAAGCAACCCAAGTGTCCATAGACGGATGAATAGACAAACAAAATGTGATATATGTATACAATGGAATATTATTCAGCCTTAAAAAGGAAAGAAACTTTGACACGTGCTACAACATGGATGAATCTTGAGGACATTACACTAAGTGTAATAAGCCAGTCACAAAAGGACAAATATTGTATGATTCCTCTTATATGAGGTACTCAGAGTAGCCAAATTCATACAGACAGAAAGAATGGTGGTTGCCAGGGACAGGGAAGAGGGGAGGGTGAGGTGTTATTATTTAATGGGCACAGAGTTTCAGGTTTACAAGATGAAAAGAGCTCTGGAAATGGATGGTGATGGTGATTGCACAACAACGTGAAAGTAGTTAACGTCACTTGCCTGTACACTAAAAAAAATACATACATACATGTTTATGTGTGTGTGTGGATAGATAGATAGATAGATAGATATCCGTCCTCAGATTCTGAGCCTGTTAAATATTTCACAATTATTCTCTAAAGCATCTACAGCCTTCAGAATCACAGGAGGGGAAAAAAAAATCTATCTGTGTTTATTATGAGCAGCCCAATAGAGTCCCATGTAGAAAGAAACCGAGGCCTCCAGCCAACAGCCAGAGAGTGACTGAGGCTTCCTGCCAATAGCCATGTAGGTGAGCTTAGAAGCAGATCATCTTTTTTTTTTTTAATTTTTAAATTTTATTTATTTATTTATTTTTGGCTGTGTTGGGTCTTTGTTTCTGTGCGAGGGCTTTCTCTAGTTGCGGCAAGTGGGGGCCACTCTTCATCGTGGTGCGCGGGCCTCTCACTATCACGGCCTCTCTTGTTGCGGAGCACAGGCTCCAGACGCGCAGGCTCAGCAATTGTGGCTCACGGGCCTAGTCGCTCCGCGGCATGTGGGATCTTCCCAGACCAGGGCTCGAACCCGTGTCCCCTGCATTGGCAGGCAGATTCTCAACCACTGCGCCACCAGGGAAGCCCCAGATCATCTTAATTACAGCCTCATGAGACACCCTGAACCAAACCACACAGCTAAGCCGCTACTGTATCTCTGACCGATGGAAACTATGCGATAACGCCTGTTATTTTAAGCCGCTGAGTTTTGTGGTGATTTGTCACCTGCAACAGATAGCTGGTGCAGTGTCTTACAGTGTTTTTATCTCGATACGTGTAGCGCATGCGTGTACAGGAAGCACATGAGCGCGATGGGCTCATAGTGGTCGTGGTCCAGACTCTGAGTTTGAAAGCCCGGCCCCCCCTGGGTAATGCTCAGCATCACACAGACAGCAAGGTTTTGTTCAGTAATGAGCGAGTGACCTTACTGAAGGGATGGCGTGTGAGTGGTGGACATGCTTCGTCTCTAAGGGGGGAGCTTCATTCTCCATCCACCACCAGAAGGTCTCGTCCTGCTGCTGTGTTGCTCCCCTGAGGCCTGGTCCTCTCCTCCCACCTGCTCCCCATCTGGGGCCTCTACTGTCCTGCAGATAACAGATGGGGGACAAGGGCCGGAGGGGTCTGAGGAGAGTCTTTGGAAAGCACACAACTCAGAGTGGAGAGCTGGGGCCGGCAGGCAGACTCCTGACTACAGTCGTCTGGCACACTTCTGCCCCCTCCATCAGAAGAAGGAGGAACGTGGGTTCTCAGTGCAATACTTTGGGAAGGTTGCTGTTGACCCTGAGCCTAAGATTTACCATTAGGTACATCTGAATCAGCTGTAGACATGCACGGAGCATTCGCCGTGTAGAAGCCAGGGTGCCAGTTGCAGCAGAGAGCACAGTTGCTGCTGTCAAGGACTGTTCATGCCTGTGCGGGCCGAGGTTGAGCACATTCATTACTGCCCTGCCCCCCAGAAGGACCCAGAGGAGGGTGGGTGATGAGGGAAAGCTTCCCATCAGAGGTGGCATCCAAGCTGGGCCCTAAGGAACCAAGAACTGCCATCTCCGTCCTTGGTGCCTGGATAGAACCCTTCGTCCTGACCCTTTACTGCACATACATGCTTATAGGTCTGGCTCCCACTACTCAAGTGTGAGTTTCTTGAGGAAACTCAGCTAGAGATGCGTGTTATTTAGTGTCTCTGGTGCCAGGCAGAATGCCTGACTTGCTGCAGGCCTCAGGGGATCTTTATGAATGAAGAAACAGATGAAAAAGTGAGTGAGTGATCGATGAGACTGGCCGGGTAACTTGGACTGAATTACCAGGGCCTGGGATGCCATGAATACTGAGCTAGTAACTGGCAGTCAAGAACGTCTTCCTTCTAGGGTGGAAGCAACGTGGCCTGCAGTGAGCAGCACCGAGGACAGGTGGAAGCTGGGGCAGTGGCCACGTCGGCGTGTTACCATGAGCCCAGCATCACCCAGGGTCTGCACCAAAAGTGGCACAAGCTGTGGGCCAGCAACAGAGGTGGCAAATTAAGGGAAGGAACCAGACTTGAAGAAGGCAGTTGTGATTCCTGGGCTAGAAAGAACAAAGCCCACTCAGGCCAGGCAGCTGTGGGCTGGCGCAACTCCCACTCCCCAGGGAGGCTGTCCCGCAAGCGAGGCCCCGGGTCACTGGGCAAAGACCTACGGGGGGATTCTGGCTCGGAGAACTTGAGGCCTTCCACTCCCAGGAGCAGTGGGTGCTGCAGTGGGTGCTGCAGCGGACTCGGCTTGGCCAGCGGAGAGTCCAGGCTGCATTCTGAGACTTTTCTTAAAGAAAACCTTTTGTCCCTGGGGTACCGGGACACGTCACATGAGAATCTTTAAATGCGCTTCCTGGTAGGGGCTGCGGCATCCTTAATTTTCATTTAGAGCAAACAGCTTAATTTGGGTTCACAGAAAATGTGACTTTTTTCCTACGTGGCATTTAGCAATCGCTGGAGATAATTTTCCATGGTCACCTCTTGATCGTCCAGGCTGACGGGAGGAGGAGATGGGAGGGTGGGTGGAGCATTGGGGCTCAGTGTGTAAAACGGCAGATAATCCAGAAATGGGCTGTGGCAGTGGATTTGTGCTTCTGTTTATATAGAGGGGTTATACCTGGCGTTCTGAAAATTCATCACAAACTTTTGAAATCAACTTTTAATAAGGACGACTCAGAAGGACCCAAAAAGCAGGGTTTCTTCCTCCCTCCTCCCCATTCGCCCCCATCCTGTCCCCGGTCCTCATGTGGGATAGCAGCGGGCTTGTGTTATCAAAACAAGCCAAGAAAGAGAATGATTAAAAGCCAAAGTCCGAGAAAACATCACAAGTTTAGTTTTCAAGTTGGTTATGGGATGTGACAGTGAAGACATTGACCCAATTAAAACTTCAGAGGCCTGCATTTAATGGCCTCTCCTGTACGTTTATATTAGGAGAGGCGTGTTACCAGCTCCCCCGAAGTGCATAGTCTACCCGAAATAGAGATTGAAGAGCGGCTTTATCATATAGTGAGTCAACATCAGCCAAGAGAAGGATGAATATAGCATCATGATATTCTCCACGGGAAATTCACGAGCAGGTACCCTGGGACAGGGGGTGCTGTGTAACCCGGGGGCCCTGTGGTCTAAGCAGGGTCCTCGTGACAGGCGGGAGACACAGCCTGTGGAAACGGCCTTAAAAGGACACGCAGAGCCACCATCGGTGGCTGTCCTCCGAGCTTTATCAGGTGCCATGTTCTGAACCGGGACGGCTGTGCCCTTCTGTCCTAGCTGGGAAGTTCAGCAAGCACATTTAAACATACACATACCCACGGATGTGAGAAAGATTCTGTCTTCTGAAGACTCTTGGCCGATCTTAACATCAAGTTAAAAATGGTTTGCCACATTTGAGGCATTCTTCAAGCCAGTTTTGGATACAGACTCTGATAATTCTGTTCCTGGGGACATTCAGTACCCATGTCTGTCACGGTCTATACTTTTCAAAACAGTCCCTTGCCGCCACAAAAGCCTTCATAAAGCAGCGTCCCCAAAACACCCAAGGCACCCTGTGGGGCAGGATTTTAAGTCAGCAACATAAACTCAATATTGGGTACCTGAGCCAGAGGCTGCTCCCTCCCAAGTGCCCCAGGTCAGAGCTCTCCTTCTGAAGGCCCCACGCCCACCAGAGCTGTCAGGGCAGCAGCTAAGCTGGGGTGTAAATCAGGTTCCCAGCTGGGAGGAGGCTTCGCGGAGTCGGGTCCTTGGGAAGCAGTCTGGATCCAACACAAACAGTCCTGGGGCAGAGAGGACCTTCCCTGGGACCTGCATCCAGAGTGGTTTGAAAGTACAAGACTTAAAGAGTCTTGGGGAGGGGGAGGGGTGTTTTTCAGAGATCAGTTTGCCTTAGAAAATTCCGTGTTCACCCTTGCTTTCCAGCCTTCATACCCTGTAACACGGTCCCTCGGCATCATCTGTAGAGAACTTTGCACCTCCAGGGTTCTGGCTCTGGGGACCGAGAGAGACTAATGTCTGTCTCAAAATGTTTCTTGATAAAGGCATCCTAGGTGTTAAATATTTACTTTAAGCGGAAGGTTCTATTTCTGAGAGGTTAAAGAACAAATGTAATTTCATGCAGAGCCTTTTACTAGTCAGGGTGTGAATGTCTTTAGGCTTTTTTTTTTTTTTTGGCTCTGCAGCAGCCAGCTAACAAAGTACATTCCTGAGATGAGCTGACAAGAGTGCAGAAATGAAGAAATAAACAAAAAGCCATGTTAATTTCAAGCTTCAGTAGGAATACAAAAAGAAATATTAACATTTGCTGAATGACAAATATTGAAACGGCTAGGAAATTTTAATGCTTCTAGCGAGGTTTTGTAAGCTCTCATGGAATTTTCTCCCAGTCGAGTATAGCACATTTATAGCACTGGCAGTGCCTCGTGAAGGTGTCTTGATAGGAGGTTTAGTTTAAAGGTGGTCCCTCCAAGCATATGGCATTCCTAATATGATTCCATAGCCCCATTTCCACTTCTCTAATCTACTCGGAGCGGCCACGTCTCCTTAGCGTAATCTTCGCAAGTGCTTGTCTACAAAATACGAGTCACTTCGCCAGCTAGAAGGATGGTCACAGAGCTGTTGTGTTGTTGTTGTTTGACACATATGTAAAAAAATACGTATGTCAGCCTCCAGCTCCTACTTATTTCCGGTTTCTTTTATGGTCCTGTTCTTTGGAAATCAGTCCCCTCACCTTAACATTGTATTATATTTATTGAAAAATATTAAAGTTCTAAAATTTTTTATTATTTTTTTAAAATTTATTAAAATTCTTTTCAGCCTTACTGAGATATAATTGACCTAGAGCATTGCTTAAATCTGAGGCATACAGCGGGTTCGATACACCTTTTTTTAATTAATCTTTATTGGAGTATAGTTGATTTACACTGTTGTGTTAGTTTCTGCTGTACAGCAAAGTGAATCAGTTATACATGTACATATAGCCACTCTTTTTTAGGTTCTTTTCCCATATACGTCATTACAGAATATTGAGTAGAGTTCCCTGTGCTATACAGTAGTTTCTTATTTAAAGTTCTAAAATTTGTATGCGTGTCAGGTAGACATACGGCACTATTAATTTAAATTTTAGTTAATTCAATTTAAATTTTAATTCCCTTTAGTAACTGTTTTTTGAGTACCCACTGTGTGCAAGGAACCATGTGAGGTGTCTTCTCCGGAGGGGCCTCAACTCCAGGGTGTGGATACAGAAGCATGAGGTGTTTCGTTGTAGAGGGCAGGTGCCGTGGCAAGTCAGAGGCAGGGGAACTTCATCCGGCTCCTCCATGCTGTTGAGATCGTCCTCACCTGTCTGTCACCCCTACTAGACTCTAATGCTCCCACGCGGGACCAGCCTTCCACGCTGTATACCTGGCGCTGAGCACGCGGTGGGCAGCCCACAAATGTCTGCTGAAGGGGCTGGTTGGGGGAGCAGACGGGTGTAACGGTGGAGGGGCCTTTGAGGCAGGCAGAAGAGAGTGTGGGACGTTGACAGCCAATAATGAGTGTGAGGAGACCGCATGGAAGGAGGTTGGTCTCTCGGCTGGAAGGCCCAAGGGGGGCGGCCAAGGGCTCAGCATGGCTGGGCCCAGCCTTGGGATGTCTACGGAAGCGTCAGCAAACCACAGCCCACAGGCCAGCCCCGTCCACTCATTGCCAGGTGTCTGTGGCTACTCTTATGCCAGGCCAGCCAAGGTGAATAGTTGCAACAGTGTGGCCTGAAAGCCAAAATTATTTATCACCTGTCCCTTTGCAGAAGGAGATTGCTGGCCTCTACTCAGAGGAAGGAACCAGGATGAATACAGTTACCTTAGGACCATATTTTAAGATGACAGCCTATACTTGGTGCTCCTGAGCAGGGGACTGACCTGATGGGAGGTCTGGTTTGGGAACGTTGCTGTGGGAGTGATTCATACTGGGGAAGGAACTGGGTGTAGGAAAACCACCGAGGAGGAGCAAAGCGCAGCCATCTGTTGAGGCGTCATTGAAGGAAGTAGGTCGTTTTGAGTCTCATCAGAGAGTTGGCTTGTCACACTTTGTCCCTGGACTGGAAACCCTTGCCCTCTCCTAGCTCCTAGCACTAGCTTGAGGGTCCACCTCAAAGCTCCTTCCAAAAAACTCAAGTCAGCCCCACCCAGCTGGCCAGGCCCTGACTTTTCGTGTTGTTTGTTGGTAGGTGTGTGTCCCATCTCACAAGCTGTCCATACCCCGGGGCCAGGGACTTCAGCCCGCCACACCTCTCTCAGTGGTTAGCTAGTATTTTTAACATAGCTACAGTCACTTTGAAATGTTTGGTGATGATACAGTCACAGCAGGATGTGTTGCTGGGGAAAACGTACCCTACCTCGTTCCATAAATTAGTCAGAACGCACCAGGCTAATGAGTGTAGGAGCGAGCATCTGTCCGTCGGATGAACCAACACCCATCTGAGAAAGCAGTTAAACCCACATCAGTCATTTTGGTACAATAAAACTAAAATTAGACACAGCACAAATACAGAAAAGATGAGAGCACTTATCCCAGTGTTAGTTTTAAGACTGATGGAGGCAGACGCTAAGGCATCTGGATTCCAAGGACAGTTCAGTTCGATGGTTCTTACAGAGAAGAGCCTGGATGGATGGAGGGAAGGTAATGGCCAGGGCTGGAGTCCCAAGTTCATATCCAGCGCCTCTTTCTCGTCTTGACCCTAAGCCCTATCAAGGGTATGAAAAGCGAAAGTTTTAGACATACAAATCCAGTTTTACTTAGTAATATTCATTAATGACTGAAATCAAGGGAGAATCTCCTACTTAATGAAGTAATTAATTTGCTCTGGTAATTGAGGTTGAAAACAGAAGACTAATTGATTAGTATGATTACCGTGTTCCTTTTTCTTCCTCTTGTGGAAAGTAACAGCATTCGGTCCGTGCTAGGTTTGATACTTGGGGCCAGACTAGGTCAGTCCGCCTGAGATCTGTTTTTACTGTTCTGTTCTAGCCGGTCTGGCTCCCCTCTCTGTGCCCCTGTTCCTACTTTATCCACAGGCGAAGGCTCTCCCTCTACCGCATTCCCTCCAACACCTTCCTTGCTCAGGCTCAGCTCACACCTCGCTCTCTGGATGGATTCGGGCTGTCTTGGTCCTTATGGATCTCTCCTTTCTTTAAGTCACCATTTTACCTCATCAATACCAAGCAGTTTCTCGGTTAATTTTTCTTGCTGCTTTATATG
Organism: Balaenoptera acutorostrata; assembly: GCF_949987535.1. Classification (NCBI taxonomy): domain Eukaryota; kingdom Metazoa; phylum Chordata; class Mammalia; order Artiodactyla; family Balaenopteridae; genus Balaenoptera; species Balaenoptera acutorostrata. The sequence continues at coordinate 14,974,523 of NC_080070.1, forward strand.
TGGGATAACGGAAGAGGATTAAAAGATGAGAAACAAAAATCTCCCCTCACTTGGCATAGTGTGAAGCCTGACCTCACTGAACCCATAAGCCGCCTTCAGCACAGCTCTGAGGGACGGAAGAGAGGGTGTCGGGGAAGACGCCTTATAAACTGTGAAGGGCCACACAAATTTTGGTTATCGGCATCACTATTATTTTTGGCTATATATAGCTTCTTTACTACGTTTATACGGAAGATTCCCAAACCGAAAGACAGCAGGTGTTTGAACACCACCCTCTATGAATGGGCTTTACCCAGTTCCAGACAATGTGCTGGAAATAAACATTTTAAAAATTGACTTCTTTAGGGTACCTACTGCCCTTGCAGGTAGAAGGACAGCAAAGACCCACTGGAAACAGTGAGAGGGAATTCGAATGCAAACACCTGGGCCCACAGCCCGGCCAGCATCTCCACCCGACCCCAGTCCGCCCAGAGCCTCACACAGGTAGCCCCACAGACCTCAGTCCCCAGGGGCTCCTGCAACCTCATCTTCCTCCATTTCGTCTTATAAAAGAAGCAGACGACGCTGGGCCGCTGCTCGGGGAGGGGGGATTTGGCAGTGTGCTCAGAGCAGTGGTGGCTGACTGACTTGTCCTCTGTGAGGGAGAGAGAGAACTGACAGAATATGAATGAGAGCGAGAGTACGTCGCTGTCAAGGTCAGGAGCCTGCCACCACTCCCTTCATTTGCTGCCAGCCAACATGCTCCTTCTGTTTCTTCCCGACTGACACTCTTTCAGTCTCGGCCTTGTCAGCTTATCCTTTGCCCACTCTTCACCTCCACCCGGGCCTCAGAGCAGGTGGGCTGACTCTGTAGGTCTCTGATGTCATTTACTGGCCATCCTCTCCCCCAACCTCCCCTCCCCCCCACTTTTTTTCCATAAAAAATGTTCTAACCACTGCTTTTCTAATCACCACTGTTCTAACCACTAGGACTTTCTGTTCTACACAGATTTATGGCTGTTAAAATATTTGGCTTAATTGTTGCAGGTGGTAATTTTGCCTTCTAGGCTTTGTTCCAACTTGCGTTATTTTTTTTGCAAGGAGGATACTGAATACATTATAAAATACTAAATCATACCATGTCTGAGGATAGTAAAAGTGTAAATTCTTTATAACTATAATAGGAGTTAAAGATGAGGTAGTCATGTAGAGGACAACCCACAATGACTAAATAAATCATGATTCTGGTTTAATCATCTTAATTGACCCCAGAATTAATAAAAATGTTATTTTTTTAAATTTTTATTTATTTATTTATTTATTTATGGCTGTGTTGGGTCTTCGTCTCTGTGTGAGGGTTTTCTCTAGTTGCGGCAAGCAGGGGCCACTCCTCATCGCGGTGCGCGGGCCTCTCACTATCGTGGCCTCTCCCGTTGCAGAGCACAGGCTCCAGACACACAGGCTCAGCAATTGTGGCTCACGGGCTTAGTCGCTCCGCGGCACGTGGGATCCTCCCAGACCAGGGCTCGAACCCGTCCGTGTCCCCTGCATTGGCAGGCAGATTCTCAACCACTGCGCCACCAGGGAAGCCCTAAAAATGTTATTTTAAATTATTTTTTTAAGTCCTTATGTTCTGAAGTCAGGACATGAACTGACCTTTCTGCAGTAATTAATGACTAGTTGGTATGACATATTTAAAACTTTCCCAGTTCTTCTTATAAACCTGACTAGTCTTCCATATCAAAGATATTGTATAATTTCATGCCAACTTAAATAAATGTAATGTATTTTCAAATCACTAAGTCAATAGCTAATCAATTCTATTAACATTCCGTGTATTATATGAGGTAAAATGTAAATTCCATGAGGGCAGGGAGGTTTGCAGTGGGTGTGTCTATTTTATTCACTGTATTATCTCTAGCATCTAAAACAGTGCCCAGCATGCATTGTGGTCACTAGATAAGTATTGAATTAATGAATGAATGAGCTGTAGACAAGCTATAAGAAATTAATAAAAATCGTTTTACAAAAATCCAGAACAATGTATTATAATGTTAAAATTCAAATGTGTCATTTTAAACTAGATCTGTAAATACAAGCATACCCTGATTTATTGTGCTTCACAGATATTACAGTTTTTACAAATTGAAGGTTTGTGACAACCCTGCATTGTCAGATAATGGTTAGCATTTTTTAGCAGTAAAGTACCTTTCTTAGGCACAATAGACCACAGTATAATGTACAAATAACTTTTATATGCACTGGGAAACGAAAAATTCGTGTGACTCACTTTATTGCTGTGTTCTGGAACCAAACCTGCAATATCTCTGAGATCTGCCTACAGTGAACAAATGGGAATAATTAAAATAGTCTGCGTTGCCCACCTGAACTATAGCACTCAACGCTCAGAGTCTGGCAAAGCCCGTTTCTAATAAATACATTGAAGTCACTTCATTACAACTTTACTCACAACTGAAGGCACTGTAAGGGAGTCCAATCCATTTGGGCACACAGATCGTATAAATAGTTCTCAGTCAGCTGTGATTTTCTGATCTGCATTCAGCACTCTTTTTTTTTTTTTTTTTTTTAAAGCATGAATTGTTAGTTTTATTTTATTTTTTTTTTAACTTATTTATTTATTTCTTTTTGGCTGTGTTGGGTCTTCGTTTCTGCGCGAGGGCTTTCTCTAGTTGCGGCAAGCGGGGGCCACTCTTCATCGCGGTGCGCGGGCCTCTCACTATCGCGGCCTCTCTTGTTGCGGAGCATAGGCTCCAGACGCGCAGGCTCAGTAATTGTGGCTCACGGGCCTAGTTGCTCCGCGGCATGTGGGATCTTCCCAGACCAGGGCGCGAACCCGTATTCCCTGCATTGGCAGGCAGATTCTCAACCACTGCGCCACCAGGGAAGCCCTTTTTTTTTTTTTAACATCTTTATTGGAGTATAATTGCTTTACAGTGGTGTGTTAGTTTCTGCTTTATAACAAAGTGAATCAGCTATACATATGCATATATCCCCATATCTCCTCCCTCTTGCATCTCCCTCCCACCCTCCCTATCCCACCCCCCCATCCCACCCCCCCATCCCACCCCTCTAGGTGGTCACAAAGCACCGAGCTGATCTCCCCGTGCTATGCGGCTGCTTCCCACTAGCTATCTATTTTACGTTTGGTAGTGTATCTATGCCCATGCCACTCTCTCACTTTGTCCCAGCTAACCCTTCCCCCTCCCCGTATTCTCAAGTCCATTCTCTAGTAGGTCTGTGTCTTTATTCCCGTCTTGCCCCTAGCTTCTTCATGACCTTTTTTTTTTTTAGATTCCATATATATGTGTTAGCATACGGTATTTGTTTTTCTCTTTCTGACTTACTTCACTCTGTGTGACAGACTCTAGGTCCATCCACCTCACTACAAATAGTTCAACTTCGTTTCTTTTCATGGCTGAGTAATATTCCATTGTATATATGTGTCACATCTTCTTTATCCATTCATCTGTCGATGGACACTTAGGTTGATTCCATGTCCTGGCTATCGTAAATAGAGCTGCAGTGAACATTGTGGTACGTGACTCTTTTTGAATTATGGTTTTCTCAGGGTATATGCACAGTAGTGGGATTGCTGGGTCGTATGGTAGTTCTGTTTTTTAGTTTTTTAAGGAACCTCCATACTGTTCTCCATAGTGGCTGTATCAATTTTAGAGACTGGCATAAAGGTGGGTGCAGAGCAATCACAATATTAGAGAAAATGTCACATTCGCAGTTCTTTTCAAGCCTATAAATACAAGGTTAACCAGTGTGGTTTTCTATAAACCTGTCTTGGGTATAATTACTATTTCTTTTCATTATTCTACCTTTTACTCTTACAATCTTCTATTGTGTTTGACGTGCCAATTTCACTTCACCGAATTCCAGTTGTAATACTTCGTTTTCAAGTATTATGAAAATATCTTAATGTTCTTTCTGTCACAAATTACTCCTTTGGTTCACTGTTTCAAATTGTGGGTTTTAAGAATGTTACTTTTCAAGTTGTCATCAAAGCTAGAAGATACTTAAACTTGGCTGAAAACAATCCGATTTGAATATCAGGAATGAGAGGTGCATCTCCCCCTCCACTGCCGACTACGGGAATGATCAGTAATTACATCATGTCGCTCCTGCCACCTGAGAGTCCAGAATCTTAATCAGGGTGCAGACCTGGGGGGACCCTTTGACTCTGCACCCCTCCACCAGTTGTGCGGGGAGAGGTGTCCACTGAAGGAGGAACAGCTTCTTGTATGACTTCTGAACCTTCTCAGGCCGGCCTCTCAAACCCATTATGAGAGTTGAAAATGTTTAGCGTTTACCGTATCAGTTCTCACTTGCCCAATGTCTGAAAGCAATTTGAGGGTAATTTAAACCAAATCTTTTAGTAGAGCTAGTAAAAAATACATTTAACCTGTTAAATGTGCCACGTTTTGCTCTGTCTTGGAATCTCCATAAATAAAAGATTAAAATGATGGGCATTGCAAGACATAAATAAAGCTTAATTATCCCAGTTTAAGATTCAGCCAGGTACGCCTGTGCCGGGCTGTTGTGCTGACCTCATTGCCGTATGACTGCCGTCAATAGCTCTTTATATTTCATCCGTTTTCTCTAAAAGCCACACTAACATATTTATAATGTTTGTAGACTGTTTTTTTCCATCATAGTTGATGTAGTTTCACATTATTGAAGTCTTTTTTGAGATATAATCTATTTGGTTATCCTAGGCTTTAGTGCTTTTCTACTTCATCACTTAACTTTTGTGTGTGACTGTGGTAGTATCGTTGCTCGTGAAACAATTCGGTGACACCTAGGAATTTCCCATTGCGTTTATGTGGTTTCAGGTCATCCCTCCATTTGCCAAATATCATGCGTGTAAGAACCATACTCATCACATAATTTATGGAGAACCTTTTATAGTCTTGTTTTCTCATTCACAAATGAGTCTTGAAAAGCTGGATTTAAGAAGACAATTTTTAAGATCTTTCTCTGTTACAAAAGAAAAAAATGGGCTTATTAATGGTACCGCTGTCTTTAATTATGTGAAGTCAGTGTAGGTATTTCCCCTGCCAGATCACCAGCTCCTCAAAGTGAGAGATCAGGGCTTCTGTTTATGGTTCATCCTTTTAAATGACTTAACAGCAGGCTGAGTACACAGTGACCCACTGGCCTAGGGGATACACTGTGGCCTCCTAAGTGGGAGGAGGGCTCTGAGATTCTTCCAGAAAGGTCACTCCCTACTCAGAATGGTAAACCTCCATTTTTTAAAGTAGTTGTTAGCTAAGGGGATTAATTAACCCAAAGGAAGGGATTTTAAGGCCATGTTCTTGGTTTTGTTTATGATAAGAAAATTGAATTGGCCCTTCTGTAAATTCTACGCCTCACATTAGAAAGCACAGGTTAAGTTGATCCTGACACTTCATGAATTCTTCCATGGTCTATTATTTTCAAAATATCTTGACAGTTGAAAGGCATATAGGCAAAAGCCAATCAGTGTAAATAGTTACATTTAGAGGAATAAAAGATAGTCATCAGTCCTTTTTTACTTCACCATTTTTAACCACTTGGATTCAAAGCTGGATTTTGTCTCAACGAAATAGAACAGCTAATATCCAATCAAATGTACAATTTTAACATTAGCCAGACAGTCCCAGAAAATCTGAATTAACATTTGTAATTTTAATCACAAAATTAATGGTATTTAACTCTAGTAGAATTGATTTCATTTATTAATTTCTTCTAGTCAATCTAGAAGAAATATATGTGATAAAGCACACTTATCAGTGCTTCACGTGAGTGATGTCTCACCAGACACCCAGTTAAATAAAAAGTAAATCATGTCTGTTTCCCACAACATGTAGCATTAATCAGACTTACTTGGTTAATAGTAAGTTATCTAACTATTTTTGCATAAGATAGTGTTAATTTTAATTTATGTGTAAATAAATGCTCTCTTCTGTCTTACCTAAAAGATAACCCAGGTAAAATAGAAAGTATTCACAACTTATTACATATGAAACCAGATTGTTCTGTGTGTAAAGTAGATTAACCAGTATGTTTTGTACATTGTACAAATGTACAAACTTTTTCCAGGATATATGGCTTTTGTTGTGAGAGCTTTCCCTTTGTTATTGGTTTTCTTATTACAAAAGCCAGCAAGTTAATGCCGTTTCTGAAATGGCAGTCACTATTTTAGGACCCTGCAGCAGTGACTCAACACAAGAGGTAGATCAAAAATTATAAAATTGAATTTAAAACTATAGGTTTGTACAATCCTACTAAAGATCAACTTGGCAAATTATAACAGCAGCCATAAATATATTTATATCCTTTCACTTGATAATCTCATTCCTTAAAATTACAATTGATTTTTTAAAGCTGTATGCATATATATAATTATCCAACTATTTTTTTCTAAAATTTGAATATAAGAGACAACAGAATCAGCAAATGAACAATGAAGAATAAAAGTTTGAAAATGGAATATTAATAGTTGGGTGGAGTCTGGGTGATAAGTATAAAGATCAAAAGTATACAAGAGTAATTACAAACTATCAGTGACAAAAGAAAGCAAAATTGTACGTGGACTGATTACAACTATATAAAAAATTGTAAGTGAAAAACTTTTGTGTTAGAGTGGCAGTACAGATTTTTTTTTAATATAGTTTTTTAATACTGTTACAAGGTTGTTGAATACACTTTCTAGCATGTTTTTGTTCCGTACCACTTTAAGCAGGAATTGAAAGGATCAGTCAAAATGACTGCAGGTCATAGCATCAAAAATAAGGTGTCTCATGGTGCAAATGACTGCATCTATTTGTGGCATCCTCAAAGAATGACTGCACTTTCTAGGAGTCCTTTACCAACTCCCAGAGAGTCACTTACACAGTGGGACAGTACCTTCTGGAGTGTCTTAGCTGTCTAGTTAAAACTTCAAGGAAGAAGATGATATTTGCCAGTCCATAAAATGACATTTGGTCACCTGACCTTTGACTTTTAAGAAGTGCCAGAGGGAGTAATAAGATTTAAAGAGGTGGATAAGCATATACAGTGACTCCCTTTCGATTAAAATCAGATATCTTTATAATGTTACAAAAAAAAAAAAAAAAAGAAGTGCCAGAGTGTCCTTAATGGTTCCAGTGAGCCTTGGGTTTTCTGTGACATAGTGACATAGTGACAGCCGCTTTCACAAGGTTACACCTTGGCCAGCCCCTTCTCAAGTCTCAGAAGGCCCGAACTCATGGTCAGTGAGTTGCAGGTTAAAGATAGCTTGGCATTCCTACCCCATTTAAAACTCTGATTTACCTAGTACTCATCTTGACCTTTTTAATTAAAGGAGGGAAGGCCCAAAGAGTAAAATATTTGCTCTTCACGTAGACCAGTGAATAATTTTGAAAACTTGCAGTGTCCAGAAACATGCTCACCTCTATCCTTTTCTAGATGTCCTTTTGATTGTGCATTATTGCTAGCCCTCGTAGAAACTGGCTTCTGGCTACTAATGGTCACTGCCCATCAGCAGGGTCTATCGAGTAGTTGCTATATCGAAACCAACATCTGGGCATCTCAGTGTATAGATCTGCTTACTGACTTACTGATTTTTTTTTTTTTTTTTTTTTGGCTGCATTGGGTCTTCGTTGCTGGGCGTGGGCTTTCTCTAGTTGCGGTGAGCGAGGGCCACTCTTCGTTGCAGTGCATGGGCTCCTCATTGCAGTGGCTTCTCCTGTTGCAGAGCATGGGCTCTAGGCACACGGGCTTCAGTAGTTGTGGTGCGCAGGCTCAGGAGTTGTGGCGTACGGGCTTAGTTGCTCCACAGCATGTGGGATCTTCCCGGACCAGGGCTCGAACCCGTGTCCCCTGCATTGGCAGGCGGATTCTTAACCCCTGCGCCACCAGGGAAGCCCTGACTTACTGATTTTAAAGAGCTTACAGTCTGGAAACAGAACAACTGAAGAACGTTCTCAAAGCTCAAAATGAACAGGTCCCACCATAAGCATTTGCACTGAAACCCCAGTCCTGGGTGATCCTCAGATGGGCAGCAGGGTCAGATTAGCTGAGCCCTGGGTGTCCCAGCTGGGGTGACTATATATGTAAGAGAAAGTGAAGTACCAGGTGCTAATTTAACGGGGGATGAGTTTGGTAATGTGGTGAGAATAAAGACCAGTTGTAGATTTCTGGAAAGTGGGCAATGGAATAATAATTGTGACTAGGGGATGAATTGATTCATGAATGTGGCCAGGGGCTGAAGACAGGAGTCCAGCCAGCAGAGCTGGGTCAGTGCCTGCATAGCTTGGGTGTCTGCTGAGAAAATGGGGAAGACACGGCAACGTTAGATCTTTTACAGAACAGGAATCTGCTGGGTTTCATAAAGTATTGAATGTGAGATAAGAAGGAGGAAGGGTAACCAAGGGAAAGGAATTTTAAGCATTTGGAAACCGTTGTTGTGTTGGTGTTGATGACAGGCTGAGGACAGAGTACCTATAATAAGACAGAAGAGGGATTCCGAGCTGCTTGTTTGGTGTGTTGTCTCCGTCCAGTATCAGTAGAATGTTCATTTGGACAATTAAGGTATAGAATTCGGGAGCAGTTAGGAGCAAAGGTTAGATTTGTCAGTCTTGTGTGCTTTGGACGAGTTCGCACTCAGAAGGAAGACGCAGTTGAAAGTCAAGGGGAGGATTAAGTCTGTGGTGGAGAGGGGAAAAGGGACGGCAGAGAAATAGGGCCATAGCGTGGCCTCAGACCCACATCTCTGCCGCCACAGAGACCATCAGAGGGGACGTTCCGTGGCCTCCCCAGGAATGTTCTAACACAGCAGCGCAGAGAGGAGCCGTGCTGTAGGGATGAGGGAGAGAATTGCCAGGGGAAAAAACTTATTGGAGTAGTTGAGAAAGGAGGACAAGGAAAACGCAGATGCCAGGGGAAAAAGGAAGACGAAAGCAGGGTGATGACTACCGTGAGGGCTTTTTCAGTTGGGAGAAGCCTGGGTGCTGAGGCACGAAGGGGGATGGCAGTGAAGCCAGCGACCAAGTGTGAGCAGAGAAAGTCCCCATGGGAGCAGCCGCTTGGAGGGAGGCCCAGCCACCACTTCATTCCGCTGGTGACAGTTGCTGGCCGGAGCACTCTCAAAACAAAGGTGGGCTTGAGGGGAACCTGGAGATAGAGTGTAGGAGGTTTCTGGGCTAGTTACTTCTTATCAGTTACTCTGTCTCTAGTTTCCAGGGTTGGGAGGTGGAAAGTGCTGGTCTCTCAAGGTTAAATTGCACCCCAGAGTCTAACTGAATTCAGCTTTCACATGTTTTCTGTTTGTTTGTTTCTAATGTCTCATGAACCCAGTTTTACCTGTAGCTATTATTTCAAGTTTGGCCCCTAATGCTTATAAATAGCACTATTTAAAGCTAAATAAAGCCCCTCTCCATGCACAGTTAACTCTAAGGTTTTCACCCTCTAGCTGAGGGTACTAGTAATAACACCGGCAGCCAACAGCCGTGTGGCTCTTTCTAAAGAACTTGCTATGTAGTCTCGTATCTGAACCTCAGGCCGTTGAGGAGCCCGTGGGGTGTGTCATCCGGCTCCTAAGTGGCAGCACAGTCACTCAGGCCCAGGTCCTGGGGCCCTCCAGCTACCTGTGCTGCTGCGTCTCGGGGTGCAAGCTCCCTTCTGAGCTAAAGGGAGAGCTCGGCCTGGTGGTCTCCTGTCCAGTCTTCCAGGTTGTAAGGGCCATTATTCTATGACTCTACAGCTGTAAACATTCAAATGAATATTATATAAAGAAGGCAAAGGTCGGTGAGGACCAGAATTGAGAGGAAAGCTTCATGGAGGAAGGGGCTTGAGGTGCACCTTGAAGAGTAGGTAGGAATGAGCAGGGCAGAAGGCAGGGCGAGTTTACGGGCTGAGGGTGGTGGAAGCAGGACTTAGCGTAGCCAGCAGTGGACAGACAAGAGGCGCCAGACATAGAGCTGAAGGGGGGCGGTGGCCAGGTGGGGTGGCGGGGCCAGGAGCGTCTTGAACGCAGGGCGACATAAAGAAAGTGGCGTTTCAGGAAGCTTGGTTTGGCTGTAACATACAAGAGAGTGAGCTAGAGAGATCTGTGGGAACCTGGGTGGTAAACCTGTTGTTAATTCCCAGGAAGATCCTAAAAGGGATTAACTGGCAAGTGGTTTATAAGCAACTGTGGAACCATCATAAGGTCCCTGTTATTTTCTTCGTAACATTTCTGGAGGGATAGATCTACAGGGGAGTGGGCTGGATAATAGGCAAATCCTTACCTTTATATAGTGCTTTTCTGCTAAAAGTACATTCTGAATTTCAGCTCAGCATTTGACAGGTGTTTGAAACTCTAGGAGCAAGATGAAGAAATATGGACTGGACAGTGGTAGAGTTGGTGGATTTTAGCTGGTGGGAGGAACACACTCAAAGATCATGGGTTAAAGAATTGTTCAGTGTAGAAGGAGGTCTTTTACAGCTGCTGCAGAATTCTGTCAAAGTGAGTGAATTGGATGAAGACGTAAAAGGCTTGTTTATCAAGTTTGTGGGTAACACAAACTGTGGAAGAATAACTGCGTTACTGGAAAATTGGAAAAGATCTCAGTAGGACAGAAGCATGAGCCAAGCTCACCATATAACATTTAGTAAGAATAATATAGTCATAGCATGGTGTTTTTAAAAATCAATTAACGGAACAAACCTGAATTAGTTGTGGAATATATTAAAAGACTTTGGGATGCAGGGCTGGCCAGGTTGGGGGGCTTTGGGGGAGACAGTTGTGTAAGAATGAGTCGTCGGTATAGGATGGCTGTCAAAAAAGTTAATGCAGGGCTTCCCTGGTGGCGCAGTGGTTAAGAATCCGCCTGCCAATTCAGGGGACACGGGTTCGAGCCCTGGTCCGGGAAGATCCCACATGCCGCGGAGCAACTAAGCCTGTGCGCCACAACTACTGAGCCCTCACGCCACAACTACTGAAGCCCATGCGCCTAGAGCCCATGCTCCGCAACAAGAGAAGCCACCGCAATGAGAAGCCCACGCACCACAACGAAGAGTAGCCCCCGCTCGCCGCAACTAGAGAAAGCCCGTGCACAGCAATGAAGACCCAATGCAGCCAAAAATAAATAAATAAAAAAATAAATTAAAAAAAAAAAAGAGTTAATGCAGCCTTAGGACAGAGTAAGAAAAACATAGTATTTAGAACAAGGGAGATTATAGGGATATGATTCTCACTGAATCATATTTGGGTCATGTTACATACAGGACATTTTCTGTTCCTTATATTGTGGGGGGCCAGTTTTACTTTTGATGTGAAGGGTGGTGATTGAAGAATCTGAGGATGTTTGTTTAGTAAGGAGAAGAAACACCTCCAGGTTTATGGTAACTGTCTAAATATGTAGAGGGTTGCCATGTGGAAGACAGCACCCCAGACAGGTAGATTTGCCTGCACTCTTCCAGTGGGCACACTTAGGGGATTCTAGGGTGAGCAGATCTGGACTCAGTGAGAAGCTCATTAGTGGAGGATTAGGCAGAGCTTTGATGAATAGTTGTCAGGGATTCTGCAGAAGAGACTCCTATTGGTTGTAGGGTTATACTCCGTGGTTTCTAATGTGTTATCCAGTGGTGTGCTGGTGGCTTGTACCAGCCTGCAGGGGCTAGTGGTTAAATAATCAGGAATTTTGCAAGCCAGGAGTTCAACTGTTGGTGGCTTGAAATCAGCCATGGGGGCAGTCTTTACACCACAGAAGTCCACAAATATTACAGATGACCTGCTCCCCTCCCACCCAGTGCCAGCGTACCAGCACACCCCAGGATTGTCCCAAATAAAGAGTGTCTGTTAGGGGCTTCCCTGGTGGCGCAGTGGATAAGAATCTGCCTGCCAACACAGAGGACACGGGTTCGAGCCCTGGTCCGGGAAGATACCACATGCCACGGAGCAACTAAGTCCGTGCGCCACAACTACTGAGCCTGCACTCTAGAGCCCGAGAGCCACAACTACTGAGCCTGCATACCACAACTACTGAGCCCGCGCGCTTGCCACAACTAGTGAGCCTGCGTGCCACAACTACTGAACCCACGCGCTCTAGAGCCCGTGAGCCACAACTACTGAGCCCGTGTGCCACAACTACTGAAGACCATGTGCCTAGAGCCCGTGCTCCACAACAAGAGAAGCCACCGCAATGAGAAGCCCAAGCACCACAACGAAGAGTAGCCCCCGTGAGCAGCAACAAAGATCCAACACAGCCGAAGATAAATAAATAAATAAATAAATAAATTTTTAATTTAAAAAAAAAAAAAAGAGTGCCTGTTAGAAGCCATGACCCTGTGGAATGTGAGACAGCAAATCGGAGAAGGGAACGTCCACATTTATGTTCTTTGGACTTTTCAGATTCTGTTTCCTTCCGTTGTACACAGCTCCCCTTGTTGGTGCTCAAGCCACTTCCTATCTCCTGCCAAGATCTGAGGGCTGGGAGTTTCTCTGTCACTGGATCTGCCAGGGAAACTCAGATACCTTCTGTTTCTTGGAATAATTCTTTCCTTGTTAAGTATCTAGACTGGCTAGCCCTGGGCATGGGGCAGCCCCACTCCGTTCTCAGCACCAGCCTAAAGAACTTGTGAGTCACAGATGAGTTCAGCCATCGAAACAGGATTTGGAAACACCTGGGCTGTGGAGGACAAATGATCACAGGTGCAAGGTCCAACTCACAAGTGTAACAAAGCCCTGGAGGCCATATGGCAACAGCAGACCTCAGATCAGCCTCTGTCCCCATGGCTTGTGGGCAGAGAGCAAACAATGATTTTAATTTTGTTTCTTTATTTCTTTTTACAGAAAGGATTTGAAGAAAGTCTGAATCGTGTGTAAGGGAAAAGCACATGTCCTGTGGTAGACATGACAGCAAAGTCAGCTGTGGTCACGCAAATAATACTATTTGAGTGTGTTCTGAAGTTCTAAGTCAAAAAATTGTTTTTACTTTTCTCATATGTCTACGATGTCCCACTTGAAACCCCCAATGCTTTTCTTTTTCCCCCAATGCTGCCTTCTCCCCACTCCCTCCCGTTATTCGTTCCCCAGGACACAGACAGTAGCACCCAGGAATGGTTAGGCTGTACACGGGGGATGGCCCTTCCAGGAACGTTCATATGGCCGGCCAGTGAACAGCTTGTATTTGATAAAAAGCTTTCTTGCCAAATAAAACTATCCAAAGGTGATTTTTGAGCTGTGGAGCAAGCTACTCTGAATCTCAACATCCAAATTATAAATAAGGGAGTTGAAGTATAGGGGTTGCTTTTATCATTCAGTAATGTGTTGTGAAGCTGTAAAGAGGTCTGTTTTAGAAGTGACAAAACCAGTGCAGATGAGCTATATCCCCGTATGGAGACGGAGCGTGAAGAGGGGTCAGAGAGAACTGAATAAAGGAATAAAGGCAAGACAGGAAGGGCAGGAAAGAGATGGAATGCAGCTGTAGCACCACAAGGTTACAGGCTAGGGACCCACCCTTAGAAAGGTGTAGGCCAAGGACAGGGAATAAAGAGAAATCGGGTTCCTACTTCAGAAGCTGTAGGATGACAGGAGGTGGTGACTTGATGATCATTTTAACCGCAGGCCGGGCCTGGGACCCTAGGAGCCCAGGGAAGAGCGTCACTCTAGACTTAGAGAAGCCACAGCCTGGGCTTGGAGCTCTGCCGAGCCCTGGGCTCAGGGCCTAGAGAACCTTGCAAAAGGATGGACTTGAAAAGGATTGTTTAAGACTTGCAATAAGTACAGAAAGAACTGAATGCCGTGCAGTTGTGCCCGTGAAAATCTTCAGCTGCGTGAAATGCATACCTGAGTGCAGAGTAAAGAGTTTGGTTTGAATGGCCTGATTGTGATGCAAGGCAGGGAGAAGGTGAGGGAAAGGGATGCTCCCAGGACAGACGTAGGGCAGCGAGGGAAATGTGGACACAGGGGTATAGAAAATCGACTGAGTTCCTTAAGGCGGTGCTCTTGAGTAAAGAAAGTCTCTCCTGCCCCCTTGCCCTTGGTGGCAGCAAAGAAACAGGGGCCCTATTGGTTTTGGTCGACCACATGCTGTTGGCCTCACTGAGAAACACATCCACTGGTCAGCGTCTCACCTTCTCCAGCCAGGGCTTCAGGGCAGAATGAAGCCCTGCCGCCCTAGACGTCCACTGTGTGTAAAGAGTCAGCTTCTCCCCTGGACGCCTGGGGCGCTGCCTAGAAAGGCGCCAGTGATCATTTTCTGTCTTCTGTGGTTCAGGTGGAGAACCCTCCTTGAGGAAGACTGGCAGTGCCTGGCCTTCTGATATAAAGTCATCAACCTACTGGGGTTTTGCCTAAAGAGGACTTTAGAAAGCAGCTGGCCTGATGGGCACTCGGGATTGGGAATGTACAAAACAAGGTCTTACCCACCTTTGAAGCATTTCCCAACTTTGCTGTACCCATCAGAACCCCAATTGTCCCCTCTCTTTACCCAAGATGAAGTCTTTTATTAGTAAACCAAATCTATGCTTCCAAAGGCTCACCCCTGTCAAAACTTTTAGTATTTGGTTCCAGTCGTGTTGGCATTAAGTTAGTTTCTATGAAGAAAATTTTGTATTTGCCTTCCCACTTTCTCGTGGAAATTATTCCATGAAAATGACTTAGTGGGATTGAAAATTCTTGGCTCATCATCCCGTAACAGCTTTGTCATTTCTATAGTGTACATTGAATAACTGAGTGAGTGAGTGAACTAAGCTTACGATTAACAGTCTTTCACGTATATTGACACTCCGTTGATCTTTACCCCAATATATAAGGTGACCAGGTAGGAATTATTCTTACTATCTTACAGTTGAGAAAACTTAGGCTCATGACAATTAAGAGACTCAACCAGGAACACAAAGTGCACATACATGGCAAAGTTGGGTGTAGAACCCAGGTCTCCCGATCCCTGATCCAGAACTTTTAAAGGGAATCTAGAAGAATGATGGCCAGGTGTGTGGTGTGAGACAAAATAAGACAACCAGTTGCGTCTTGGTGAGCACCTAGTATATAACACTGGGTCCTCTGACGTGGGTGTCCAGGAAAAGAAGATGCCATGTTATCTTGACATCTTCTTGATAGCTTCCCATCAAGAAGCTAACAGCTTAATTGGAGGAATCAAACTGCTACACCTAGAAACAATTAGGTTTAATGGAAGGTGAGTGAAGGGAAAGAAGAAAGTTCTGGAATGCACCAAAAAAGTTCCTGGGGGAAGAAATGAAACTGAATCTCGGGCAGAGATAGGACTGCATAACCATACACCAACAAGAGCGAGGGTCTAGCAAGCAGTGCATTCTGGCCAGGGGTCATTTGGGTGCAGGCAGAATGTGCAGGTCCTGTCATATCTAGAGATGAGCTAAAGGTGAGGTCTGAAAGCTCCACAGAGGTCAGGCCCGAGGGTTTGGACCAGTAAAGTGAAAAATTGAGTAGATGAGGTCTGAAGGGACATTTGGGTCAACTCGACCCACTGTAAACAGCGTGATCATGAGCTGAGATGGCAAAGCAAACATTGTCTAACAGAAGGCTCGGAGCTGATGTAATGCCTCCTGTGGAGACACCGTGGCAAGGGGGGCAGAGCCTGGGTGAGGCCTGGAGGGACGGCCAATAAAGGGGGTGGAGCTGAACCCCGAGGATGTTTCAGATTTGAATCGGAGAGGGGAAGGCATTTCAGGTGGAGAAGGCAACACGCACAAAAGTATGGAGTAAGAAGGGAAGATTCTGGCCTGAAAGAAGAAGTTATGAATTGAACAGAGAGAGACAGGATGGGATAAAGAGACGGGAATGGCTGCTCAGGGGCTGGCAAGCAATTAGAATTTGGATTGCATGTGATAAGCAAATTGGTTCTGGAGGAAGGAAGTTGGTATGATGAAAGCCGTTCTGGGAAAACAAGTCTGGCAGCATCTTAGATGGGATTGGAAGGGAGAAAGATTAGAGGCAAACCAGCCAGGAGACTTGTCAGAAATCTGGATAAAGCCACGGGGGTCGTGGCACTGAGAAGGAAGAGGAAAAGGTGACTCTGAGGAACAAAGAAAGCAGAAACTTGCGATTTAAGGGAAGATGCCATGGGCAGAGATGACTTGAGGGTCCTCATTTTGGAAATGAAAAAATAATGGTTCTACTGGGATAAATGGGGTGGTCTGGAAAGGAACCCCATTTCTAAGGGGGAAGGTGATAGATCAGTTTGAGGCATCCAAATAGAGATACTTCCGTCTTTGAGAAAAGGGACCTAGAGGCCGAGAGGTTGGGGCCAGGGATGCATCTGTCTGACGGCCAGTGCCTGACAGTGAACAACAGTGAACGAGTCCCACAGGAGGGAATGGGGGTCCAGAGTGAAGAAGAGAGAGAAGGAAGAGGAGGCAGCAAAGGAAAGAGAAGAGCGATGGGAGAAATCAGGGAGAGCCAGCAAAACACATTATAAATCTAAATGGATTTCGAAAGCGAGTTGAAGGTTATCAGGGTCTGTTATCAAAGAGAGGGGTGGCTAAGGATGGGAACTGAGGAGAAGGCCAGCGGGTCTGCGCAGAGGGAGGTCAGGGCTGGTATGAGAGCAGTTTCCCTAGTTTCCTTAGGGTGGGCCTCCCCTGAAATTATCTGCCGGGCTCCAGACTCCCTGCCCCCAGCCTTCTCAGCTCTGACTGGTTCTCCGGGGGCCTGTCAGGAGAATGCTCTTGCTCTAAAATCTTAATCATAAGCTATTAATAGTTATGTTTCTAAACTACAGATCTAATGGTACATCTTAAATTGGATGGGTGAGTTACCTGGGCAGAGGAGGAGGGTCGTGTGGGCTCTAGGTCAGTGGGGAGAAGAGAAGCGTGCTGAAGAAAGGGAGGGCGGCGTACGCAGCACTGCTGACAAGGAAGAAGGAGGGACTTCCCTGGTGGTCCAGTGGTTAAGACCCCGAGCTTCCACCGCAGGGGGCGCAGGTTCCATCCCTGGTCGGGGAACTAAGATCCCACATGCGTCGCGACACGGCCAAAAACGAAAAGTACAAAAGAAAAAAAGAAAATAGGAAGAAGGAGAGAAGGGAAAGGAGAAAAGAAAGAGGGAGCGAGCACGTCTGAACCCGAAGCAAAGACTCTGCAGCCTGGGGTGAGGTGCAGCGGCTACAGCAGGAGACAGACGGCCCCGCAGGTCCCTCCTTCCTGCATCTCCAGGAACCCAGGAACTGGCCGCCACCTCCAGCGGAAGGCCTCTCCCACCTCGTCTCCCCACGAAGCTCTGCTAACCTCCTCTGCACTGCGGCTTACGGCTTAACTGATGATACATCTTCCCTTTGTTCCAAAGGGAAGATTGACATTTGCTTATCGATCATAAATTGCTTCATTTGCTCTTGATTTGTTTGCCTTCTCAGTACTTGTGTCCGCTGTTTCCCTGGTTTGCATTTATCGTGAAGGTGCTCCCTCAACTAAACGTGGTTATTGCCGTTGACTCTGCACTTTGTGGGCACCTGGAATTCAGTCACTTGCTCACAGCCCTCAGCTCCAGCCTTAGACCCTCATTCCCAGAGACACTTTCTGATGGTAGTGGGTTCCCTCCGCAGTCATACAGCCCTTCATGCAAATGCGTGATCTTCCACTGCTCTGTGTTGCCTGTGCCTGTGTAACTGTGTGTGATCAGAAGGAAAGCAGAATTGAATCCTAGAACCATGATGTTGGCGAGGACTTGAGAAATCACCCCATCCCGGCTCCCACTCACAAGGAATCCCTTCAACAGCTTTTGTTTAACTTATTAAATAAATAGCTTTTCTCTTGATTTAAACTGTTCCCAAAATAAATATTGGGTGGGTGATCCAAGGAGTGGTTTGAGAGTTGATTTTACCAGGAATATCGAGACGAGCGTGCTTTTTGCTAAAAAAACAGAACTTTGCTGAATTTGTAAGAATCTGAGTCTCATTTGCTGCCATCCCCTCCGTGGAGACAGCGCTGGCGCTGTCATGGGGTGGGGGGCGGAGGGGGCCAGATGACAGGCTCAGTGCAGCCCTAGTCCAGAACAGACCCACCCCTTCCTAAACGCGCGAAGCAGCTCCAAAGATGTTTTGAACGGTGTTTCCCTTGAAGAGCTGCATTCGTGCAGCAGCCGCTTTTCTGTGTATCCCGTACCATTAAGCCCACGTGAACACGGGCCAGTCAGGTCTCTGCGCCCTTGGGACCCCGTTTCGCTTCTTTGTCACCCGACATGCTGGGCTGCACGTGCGTAAAACTGTCTCGGGTTGTTACAGACGCAGTCTTCGGGGCAGGGGGAGCGTGGTTTGCTTCTTCCCTCCCCACCTTTGAGAGGGAGGAAACACTGCCCAGGTGGAAAAGCCTTGCTAACGCGACAGAAAACTTGGCAATGTGCATCGCGCGGGGCCGGGGGTCCTGGGCTGTGCTCCCCGAGGCCGTGTGGCTCACTTCCTTTGTCACTTCTCAGCTCTCAGTGGCATCTCCAACAGGAGACCTTGGCCTCCTTCCAAGGTCAGTGTGTCAGGCGTTTACGGTATGTGCTAGCAGCTATGTGCTAGCAGCGTGCGAGTCCCATCAGATCTCTAATCCCACCATCCATCTGACAGCGTTTAATAAGCCTCAATACCACCTTTTCCAGTCACTCATATTTAGAGACAAACACCCTTGTGTCTGTACTTTCTGAGTAAAGGAATCAAAGAATAGCTTATTGTCTTACCTCAGGGCCAGAAATGCAGAGTTAGTGTTTGCTGCCCTGGTGTCTTTTGCCCATTACTCATGCCGGCCTAGCCCATCGTGTCCCTTGCTTGTTCTCTTGGACATTCCTTGTGTTCTCCTGCCTCTGCGCCTTCGCTTATAGTTTTCCAATCTGCAGGCCTTCTGCCTTCTCTGGACCCTCTAAAGTCAGCTGAAAGTCTACCCATCCCTAGCAGTCATAGTAAATCCTACCTCCTTGTGTTCTTCCCTTTTCTTCCCAGCCTGGAGTGAGTCACTGAAGTCCACTAGAGTGTAAGCCCCGTGAGGGCGAGACCACCTTTTTTGTTTATTGCCAGATACTCAGCGCCCAGGACAGGGTAGATGCTCAGTAAGTTTTGTTGAATGAAAGACAGTGATTGCTCTCTGTAAACTTGGTGGCCATCTGACATGTATCCCTTCTGTCTATATTCATCCTTCTGTACATGTCTACCAGATGCTAAGCTTCTTGAGAACAGAATCCATGACTTTCTATCACCCTGTAGCAGAGTCTGGAACACGCTAGGAGCTCAGTAAATACTGGTGATTGCGTTTACGACATAATCACTCAGTAATGTTCCCTGAGTGTGGGGCGGGGTAGGGGTGGGGAGGCAGGCAGAGTGTCTTTCTCTTGCTCTTATATAAAACCACCTTGAGCAGCTTTTTAAGCCAGTCCAAGGGCCCCTGTCCTCCCACCCAGCACTTGAGTGTTTAAGAAGGACATTCTTTTTTTTTTTTTTTTAAAGTCTTTATTTATTTATTTATTTATTTATGGCTGTGTTGGGTCTTCGTTTCTGTGCGAGGGCTTTCTCTAGTTGTGGCAAGTGGGGGCCATCTCTTCATCGCGGTGCGCGGGCTTCTCACTATCACAGCCTCTCTTGTTGCGGAGCACAGGCTCCAGACGCGCAGGCTCAGTAATTGTGGCTCACGGGCCCAGTTGCTCCGTGGTATGTGGGATCTTCCCAGACCAGGGCTCGAACCCGTGTGCCCTGCATTGGCAGGCAGATTCTCAACCACTGCGCCACCAGGGAAGCCCCAAGAAGGACATTCTTAAGAGCGTGATATTGTTAACATCGCATTCCTCTTCGGTAAATTAGCGAAGGACTGTATAGAATTGTTCAAGAATCAGTTATCCAGGGGTTGGCTAGTTAATTCCTGAGTAAGCCACTCTGAAAACTGATTATAATCCTATTTCAAATGGAGAGTTGGGCCAGGGCCAAAAAAGGGTATATTATTGTGTCTTGTAGGAGGGAAGAATCCGGCAGATATTCACTGAGTTAATGGCTCCAGAGCCTTCCTTTCTTCTGTTATTGTAAATTATTGTTACAGTAGAAAGCCAGGTCAGCAAAGTGAGACTCCAGCATCACACTTCCTCTCAGCTGAGGTCTTATATCATGGAGACTTTCATAAACACACACTGCATACACTTCACGTGGGATCCTTTTAAAGCTCATGCCGTTCAGTGTAAAGTGTAATAATTGTTTTATATTCCTTCTAAGTTCTAAAGTGTCCCTTGCTTCTGGGGTAGCTGTTGACTAAAACCTTCTTTGTTTAATCAAAGAAAACTAGTTTTATACCACTCAAAAGTCCCCCAGTATATAGCTAAAAACAATCATTTTGCTTAGCTACCCCATTTGTCTTGCCTCTCGCCTCTTTCTTAAGGGTTGCAAACTCACATGCCTGTAGGGCCAGGCGGGTAAAGTCAGCAAAAGTCAGTGAGCAGTGAGGACGCAGCAAGGGGGCACACCTGGGTACCATTTAAGGGGGCAGCGCTGCTTGGCCCAAGCTGATTGCTGCCAAGCACAGACATATAGCCCTGAGTTGGCAAAGCTTTGGATTTTCAAGAGAGCTTTGGATTTTCAAGAAAAGCTGGAAATCCAAATTTTTAGGAGATTTCACTTGATTTCTAAATGTTAATAACTAATTCCAAAAAAAATTTATTTATTTATTTATTTATTTATTTATTTATTCCTGGCTGTGCTGGGTCTTCGTTTCTGTGCAAGGGCCTTCTCCAGTTGCGGCGAGCGGGGGCCATTCTTCATCGCGGTGCGCGGGCCTCTCACCGTCGCGGCCTCTCCCGTCGCGGAGCACAGGCTCCAGACACGCAGGCTCAGCAGTTGTGGCTCACGGGCCCAGCCGCTCCGCAGCATGTGGGATCCTCCCAGACCAGGGCTCGAACCCGTGTCCCCTGCATTGGCAGGCAGATTCTCAACCCCTGCGCCACCAGGGAAGCCCCCCCAAAATTTTTAACTCTTTACAGGCCAAATACTTTATGTGTCTGTGTCGGATGCTTCCTATGGGATAGCAGTTTGCAACCTTTGCTCTATCCCTCAGGCCTTCCTGCCTTTGGGCACTTGAAAGTCCTCCTTGGGCATCACTTTCATTGTGTCACCTACCTTTTTAAGAGGGTGATCGTTGATTGACATCCAGAGTGTCTGTCCCTGCAGGGGAGGGACCAGGTGGAGCGTCAAGTACAGCATTGGGCACCAGGCAGATGCTCAGCTGAGGCGTGTCAAAAGAACAAGTCTCAAGCTTCTTTTGCGTGATCCCTCCTCTCTTAGAGGTATGGTCACACGTGGGTATTAGTTATCTACTGCTGCATAACACATGACCTCAAAATTCATTGGCTTAAAACAATAATAAACATGTATTATCGCACAGTGTCTGTAGGCCTGGAATTTGGGAGCAACTTGGCTGGACAGTTCTGCTCACGTTCTCTCGTAAGGTTGCAGTCAAATTCTCAGCTGGGGCTGCAGTTGTCTGAGGGCTTGCCTGGGCTGGGGGATCTTCCACGGTGGCTCTTTGTCAGGGCTGGCAGGCTGGTGCTGGCGGTTGGCAGGAGGCCTCAGTTCCTTGCCGTGTGGGCCTCTCCATAGGACTGCTTGAGCGTCCTCACAACGTGGCCGCTGGCTTCTCCCAGAGTGAGTGATCCAAGAGAGAGCAAGGTGGCAGCTGCAACATCTTTTATAGCCTAGTCTCAGAAGTCACGTGTTATCATTTCTGCAGTATTCTGTTGGTTACACACATTTGCCCTATTCATGTGGGAGGGGATTCACTGTTGAATGCCAGGAGGTGAGGATCACTAGGGGCCATCTTGGAGGCTGTCTGTCACAGCCGTGCTCACAATAGTCACTAAATCCTTTTTAAACTGATGATCAAACACTGAGAGTAGTGTTTGATCTCCCCAAAAAACCTAAGGGAATAATATTTATGTCCTAGTGATTTGTACCTAATATTCATCTCATTTACTACCGTGTTCTTGAGATCAACCTCAGAAATTAAATATCCTATTTTCATAGCCCATCTTAAACCTGTCATCCCTGAATGTGTCAAAAATCACTTTTTAAAAGTAGATTTAAAAATTCTACCCGTATCACCTCTTAGAGTGATAGACTCAGGTGTACCATTTGCTTTTCAAGGAAGCCCTTTCAATTATTGCTTCCCTGTGTCTGCTTCATGGGGTTTCCTTGTTCTCGTATTCTCTCAGTTGCCTGAGATGACACTTCTCTACTGAGCCTAATGTTTTTTTAAAGATTTGAAAGGAAAATCCCCAAGAAGTAGTGTCCTGAACAAAGAATAGTACCCTCTTTGATATATTAATAGCATTTGTGAAAACAAATAGCCCCCTGAGATTCCCTGGGGCCCTCTGAAATTGGTAGGAGAGGGGTGCCAGTTATCAGAGGGTCAGACAGAGAGAGGGGTGACCTCAGTTCCTGCCACAGGATCTATTTCAGGTACCCCCTGTGCAACTCCCCACCCCGACTGCAACCGCAGGACCAAGTGGGAGCTGCTCCTGCTTCCAAACATACACAGACACACACACACACAGACACACAGTCTCTCTCTCTCTCTGCACCTTTCCTCTGTGGGAGCTGCTGCTACTTCCAAACATAGACATGCTGCACCTTGCCTTTGCCTCCTTTAAGGCCACCCTAAATACTCATTTTAACCATATTTCGCCTGAATACAGATGTTCAGGGGAAGGAAAAGTGTGCCACCGTGATTTCCCCTAGGAAAATCCCCACTGGTAGCTAGTGCTTATTTGTTCAATAAACAAAACCTTAGGCTAGGGATTGAAGGGGAGCACGAGGCGAGTCCACGCGTATGCGCTATGCACGGGGCTCAGGGGCGTGGAGGGGGCAGTGTTTGCGTGCGCACCTGGGGGAGGGGCCCACTCCGCCCCGCCCCGCCCCGTCCCGTCCCATCCACTCTGCCTTAGCGGTGGTCACCGAGAAGGGAGCTGCTAAATGGAAATGACATGCATAATTCATAAGGCCGTGATGGCGTGCGATCTGTGGAAAGGGGGGTGGTAATTACAGAATTGAGAAATGAGGCTGCAGGCGGGTAAGTAACCTTTGTAGGTTAGAGGCTGCTGTGATAGATGGCCTGCATTGTTCTCTTTCTGACCTTTTTCTGAACTTCCCCTTAGAAAAACAGAGGAAATACAGTTCTGCCTTTTCCCATATTGTTTTTTGAATAATACCTTCAGATGCCAGCTTTTAGCGTTTGCATTCTTCCATTTGGGGTTTTGCTTTCCTGCCCCCCCCCCCCCCCCGCCTCGGGCCCCACCGACTCCGTCCCCGCCCCGCCCCGTGCTTTGCAGCTTCCCATAGTAAAATCTAGTCACTAATTACTTCATCCCGGTATTAATGGTAAATACAGAGACTACACAAGTATTTGTCCATATTGAACACAGTGTGTACAGGGAAAGAAAAATACCCCTGCAGCATCCTTTCCCCACCTCTGCCCGCTGCCTTTCCCTCCCAAAGCTGGCTCCCCCAGCCAAGCAAGACGGGCCTGCGAATGGTCCTCGGGGATGATGCAGATGGGCCGGTGAGAAATGTGTGGGACGTGGCCTCTCAGTAGGAGGGATGACGGAACCGATGATGGACCTGAAGCCCCATTTTCACCAGATGCTAAGGTGCATGCAGGAATGAGACTCATCCAAACTACTGATGCAATCGCAGAGAAAAAAAAAACATAACTAGGCTGGGGAACGTGTGCCATTATTTCTTTCATCAACCTTTCCTCTCTGCAACCGGAAATACTCGGTGTTGTACACTCCACGCTTCCTCCACTGGTATTAATTTCCTCGTCTGAACTGTGAGTCCCCGGCAATGGCCCGTAACTTTGGGCTCTATGATCATCTGAAGCCTATCAGCCTCTGTAAAGTCAGGGGACCCCAGAAGAGAGAAGAAGGAAGACATCTGTTTGATTTTCACACAAGTAAGCATCGTTAAAGAGTCGGGCAGAATTGTTCCACTTAGCCTCAAAGTTGAATCTAGAGTTGAATCTTTGGGGTATTTGGTGTTGTTTTGTTTCTTGAAAAACAGACCCTATTTGAGGCTGAATGAAAAGGAACTAGACAGTTCTGTGTCAGAGGCTTTTAAACCAGAGGGCACGGAATTTGGTTAGTTCCATTTAGTTGGTTAATGCTGATTGAACACGTGCTGTGTGCAGAGCACCACGGGGCTGCAAGGCAGCTCAGCACTTCCTTAGGAGGCAAATATAGGCTCTCTCTTCTCAAGGCACTTTTGATCTCATGGGGGAATCCAGGACAAGCCTAAATGTGTACATACAAAAAACCTACTTACACAACTGACACTCTACAGAGGCGAGTGTGACAAGCAGCCGCTCGGTTACTTTAAATGATTTTTCAAAATTTTTATTCTTTGGCAAAATAACCCCAAAAAACTGAGCTCTTCATACCAAGGATGACTGCCGTTCTTTCAAACATCCATTTAATTGCTTGTGGTTTTTTTAGTTGTATTTTTAAAAATCTCCGTGGCTGCCTCTTCTCTTCCCATCTCCATTTGTTATTTCTTTCCTCAATTCCAGATAAATAGTTTCTCCTTTTCTCCCACCATTCCTCTGCTTATGTATCTTTTAAGGATACAGACTTCCTGTGTCAAGCTTCTCCCACTAAAAATAAATAAAGCTTTATAGTTTTCTCTTCGGATTTCTCCATGGAAATCCCCATTGTCAGAGAAGTACTAGAAAGGGCTTGCTTGTTCCCTACCCCTTCTCTTTCCTTAAACACATACATCCATAAATACATAAACAACAAATAGTAGGAAGTCCCCATGTTTACTTCTTTCTCAGATCATCACTTCCATTCAGCACGCATCTGTATGTTGAGCATTTACTACGTCTTGCATGGGGCTTGTGGTAGGAAAAAGAGAGTGAGCCCATCGCTTCTCCCGGCCTGTGAGTGTGAAGCGTGACCACCCGTGTCCGTGGAGGACTCACCCCGCAGCACCTGTGCCAGGTGTACCGATGAATAATGAACAATCCACTGCCTCAAGATGCTTCCAATCCAGCCGAGAAGCTGCCAAAAGATTTTTCTCATTTTAAGAAATAATTATCAGGGCAGGGATGAGTGAAAGATGGAATCGTCAGGAGATAGATGGGACACAGAATACGAGAGAGCCTCAGGGCAGAGTTCTGGAGGAAGCAGTATTCGAGTTGGAAACCTTGCTGTCCAGAGGAGTGCTTTCCAAAGAGGCAGACTGGGGGTGGGAGTGGAGGAGGCGGGGGATGCCTGAGGGTGTCCAGGGCCTCATCCTGACCACTCTGGCGAGTCTGGAGGGTTCTGCCCTGTTTCCTCTCGTGCTCCCAGCAGGTCAGCTCCTCCCTCCCTCTCGAGTCCTTTCTTCCCTTCCTTTTACTCTCCCTCTTGAGCCCCAGCTGATTGGTGTGCAGCGCCCTGATTCCACACGCGGGTTAGCTCACTCGGCTGGAGTGGGGTTCGGTGCTCGAGAGAACAAAGTGAACATTTTCATCTCTTTTGCTGAAGGCTTCTCCATTCCAGAGGCAAGATCCGAGAGTCTCATCCCTTGGATTACAAAGAAGCCTCCTTGTTATGATGAGAAAAACAGTTTCTGGGCAGATGAGCAGTGGTGTCCTCGTCTGCGGGGACAGCCTACTCCCCTTCCACCGACAGAAACGTCTTCCGGGCTCTAGTCTTCAGTGTGCTGTGGATCTGTCACCGTGAGGTCCCGTGCTGTCCCCGGTGGGCTCCATCCCTCTGTCCTGCAGGAGCCGAAGGCCCGGGGGCCTTTCAGAGGGTGTGTCCGCTGCCCTCCGGCAGCCCCTGATGTCAGCTGCAAAGAGCCAGCTTCGTTTTTCCTCCGTGACCCAAGCAAGCACAAGAAAGCAAGCTTGAGTTTTGTTTTGTTTTGTTTTCCAGTTCCTTTAGGAAGAGGTGAATATTGGAAGGTTTTCCCTAAATCAGCTGCCCTTGGTTGGAGACCTGGGATGTATGCCCACTTTGTTTGGCGAAACTCTCCCGTCCTAACTCCTGCCGGAACCAACAACCAGCCGCCATGGGTGCGGCCTCCTTGTCCTGACCTTGGCGGGTCCTAACAGACCGTGGTGAAGTCCGCTCTGCAGCATGTCCTGCTATGGAATTGGGTGAAGGATGTGTCCTCAGTCCTCTTCTGCCCGTCTGGTCTCCTGGCAAAGCCAGAACGGTGTGCACGTCCCCAGGGAGCAAAGCCAGCCTCGCCTTCCCCTGTTCACGCCTGTCTGCTTGGAGACAGGACGCATCCTGCACCTTGTGGGCCAGAACCTACTCAGTCGGCCAGGATGGCCCCTGACTTTAGTTGAAAACTTGCTTAGGTAGCACATGAGCTGGCTTTGGCCCTTCTTTCTCTGTAATTCTGTACGAACAGCGCAGTATCGAGAGGGAAGCCTCCTCTGAGGAAATGGGAATATCCCTGCGGCTGCAGGGAAATTCACCCCCCAGCGTGTGTTCAGCATCTTTACTCAGTGGATTCCTTTTCTTGTCTCAGGTTCCGGCTCCCGCTCTCTCAGTTGGTAGTTCTCCAGTCAGTGACACCAAAGGCATCTCCCTTTCAAAGAAGGAGCAGGTTTCTGTCTTCAGGCCCTGTCTTCCTTACCCCCATCCATCAGCCATAAAGAACGCCTCGTGATTCAGCCCCACGAGCCACAGGATCAGCTGGTGCTGTAGGAAAGGAGATAACCTGAGGATGAGCCTTATCTTTGGTACCGTTCACTTGCTGAGAGCTGGGCGCTCAGGGGCCTCTATGCAGGGCAGGCCCAGGGACCCCTGGGAGGACAGCATCCTGATTCTCCAGCCTTGTGCTGGTTCAGCCCTTCCCCCGACAAACGTTTCTGAGTGCTCCCTACGAGCCAGTCGAAGCTAACTGTTAACCAATGGAAAGTTTTACATTTAAATGGGTAATTTGCACATAGGTAAGTAATAGTACCTTCTTAGTGTGCTTTCCCCTGGGGTAGAGCGTGAGCTTTGAATTCACTGACTCAAAGGTGTGAAGGAGGCCCGCCTGCCTTTCTTCCCGGCCTGATGTCCCACTTTCACTCCACTGGGGGTGACACATCACCACTCTGAATAAAGTGGAGGGGCTGCATCTACAACTGGTCCACGGGAATTGAAATTCCAGATTCCCTCCTAGCGCGGAGAAAAGAGGAGTGGCCTCAGGAAGCGAAGGGTGACAATGTGACAACATGGGTTAGGCCTTCCCGGTATCAGCATGCTGTCCAGGGAAGTTCTAAATGCACAGTTTTAACCCTCAGCTTCAGTCAGCAGACTAGCAACAAAGCAGAAGAAACAATCAACCAAAGGAACTAACAGGAACGTCTGAGGTTTTGTCTCCTTCCTCTCCCTCGGCCAGCTGCCCTGGGCCTTTGTGCTGAGCCCCTGTCACTGCAAGCCGGGAGAAGGCAGAGCCCAGCGGAGGCGTGCGGTCTGCACCCCAATGTACATCACCACTGCATGCGGAGAGGGGACAGTGTACGGGAGGGGCTTTGTGATGCCAACCGCATCTCTCTACCCGGCTGGGAGTGACACTGGGCGTTGCCTTCTGATAAGTCATGGAGCTGTATGTCTTTGCTCTGTGCACTTCTTGGTATGTGTGTTATCTTTCACAATCAAAGATTTTTTTTTTTTAACTTTATAGGAACCTGGAGCAGGACATGTGTAAAATGAATCATTATGTGTAGATAGTGCTGAAACCTGAGATTCCATTTCCCTGGCTGACAGGTGCTTCCACAGACATTTACTGAGCATGTTCTTTGGCCAAAAGTATGAGTATAAAACCTGATAACATTATAGTCCTTTGGGGTGTTGGAAAGCAAGATCCAGCTTTCTCCAGCAATCCTTGGCTTCATGGTAAAAGCTGCAGAGACCAGACTGGGAGATACAGGGCTTGGGACGGGCCGAGTAGACACAGTACAGTGGTACGTGTCAAGAGGATAAGGAAGTCCAGGGCGGTGTGCATGTCTTTGAAATGACCCATTGTGGAGTCCAAGTCATTCTTCCTTGTGAGCATTTCTTACTGAGATTTACAAGGAACTAGAGGCTAACATCAGATTATCCTCCAGATACCTGAGAACTGGTTTCCAGTTTACACCAGCATCACTTAGAAGCCTTTGGAGATTTTAGTCATTTGAGTTCTAGATCCAACCTTTTCTTCTGGTATATAATCAAGAAGGTTAGATTTTGGCACTGCACTTTGCAGAGTTGAAGCAGTGCTGGGAACCAAGGGTCGGCACAGGGGTGGGCGATGGGAGTGGAGAGAGAGATCCGTTTATTTAGGGCACACCAGGAAAGTCTTATTCCGAGCCAGGATGTTCATTGCCAATACAAATCCAAAAATCTTCCACTCTGATTCTAACATTGTACTGAAAATGGTCAGTTGAATCAAGGAAGCTCGCTTCCTTTGGGAGACTGTCCAAGTGTGGCATGAGAATGGCGTCAACACCACAACCAAACCCACAATCAACCAAAGTTGATTATATCTATATAATCAACTTTCCATATGGATGTGATGCTTCATTCTGATGTCTTGAGCATTTCTGTTGGTGAGAGCTGGAGACATTCAGTTACAGCAGAATCACCAGTGAGGGTCTTGAATCCTCATCAGCTTACACAGAGTTTTGTGGATAACAACGGCCCCAAGGTAGAACTTCTAGAACCTCTCTGCAACAATTTTGTTGTATATGTGACATCAAGCTGGGACCACCACAGGCACGAGTGGGGTGTCTTTCCTTCTAGAGTCAGAGCCATGGTACTGTCAGATGACAGTGCCATCCTCAGCTTATTACAGGGCTGAAATACTCTTCTGTGGGGTGTGTCTGGAGCTCTTAGGGTGCACAGTGTTTGGCTAGGCCGTTGCAAGGACAGTCTCCTTATTACCTTGGCTCAGTGCAGGCTCACACAACAAGGGGGCTCCTGGTCAACCTCACCTTGTGTTTTGTCCCTGGAGCTCCATCTCTGAGTCCCTTTGTCTTTCACCTCATCTTTCTAGCACCCCAAAGACGGAGCTGTTTCTTTCATATCTCCTGTTCGCCAAGGAAGCTGTGTCTTTTTCAAAATCAAGTCGCAGGTTGACCTTAGATGAGCCAGGCTTCTGTTGCTATGTTGATCTCCACTTGGACCTTTCTGGGTCCCCCAGACATGGTATGAACCCATGCTGTCTTCCGTGCAGATCCTTTGGGCTTTGGGGTCCAATTTCTCTAAAATAGCCTCCTTGTAGTCCTCAGATTTCTGCCATCTCTAGGGTCCTGTGTTGCTCTGATGTAATCCGTTGCCTTTTACTCCGGGTCACCAGCTCAAATAGTGGCTCCGAGAGCGTGTCAGCATTTCCAAGTCTCCTTATTTTTGTGGTGGAAACATAAGATTTAACAACCCATCTGAAATACAGTTTTACATTTTGATTGCTTCTGCCCTAGCCATACCGAGGTTACTTTCAATCTACATATATTTGTGGGAACAGGCTTTTTTCACGGCATTTCAGTTCAAGTACACCTCATAATATCAGTGAGTATAAAATACCATGGACTAACAAAGTGTCTTGCTTCCAAGGAGTTCAAACTGCTTTATAATTCTACTGACCATAATTTACCTTCACAAGCTGCTGTAGAGGCAAGAAAAAAAAAAAGGCAAGATTAATAATCACATTTTATAGATGGTGAAATAAAAACTCGGAGAAATTGAGTAACATTTTTCCAGAAATGCACAGTTCTTCCTGTGTTCTCTGATTAGTGTTGCAGATTTATTGCCCAAGTTGGGAGTGGCCGTGAACCTTGCACTTGTTTTATTAGTGTGCTGTGTGGTTGATGGAGACATGGACTTGGCCGGGGAGGTTGGGTGAGGAAGAGATTGTACCGTGAAAGGCAATGCAGACTTAGAGCTGTGCTTCCCGGTAGAAGGAAGGGGGCGGGCTGCAGATGGGCAATTTTCTTTCTAAAGCTAAATGGTAGTGACTTAGTTGTTGGTCATATTCATCTTTGTACCTTTTTCATATAAATAAATGAAGCAAAAATGTTTAATATGTATGCTTCAATATACTTGAACAGTTTTCCTAATGTCTCAACTTATAAGGAGGAAATGGACCTTAAAAATGAGGAAAAGAGATGCTCTTTATTTAACTGTCACGTGGACTTAGACACGTTATAGACAAGTGATGTACTATCTGTTGATTGCCTGCTCCATGCCAGGCCCTGTGCTAGGTGCTTCCTGTTATGCTGTTTCGTTTCATCCTCCTACCAACGTCAGGAAATCAGTATACAGCCACAACCTAATGGCACTGGATTATTCTACCTGTGAACACGGGATCTTGAGTGTTTCCACTCAACTCGGGTGGTGTCCACACCTCTGTTGGGGGTCATTCCCCTATAGGGTCACAGGATCTGGACATCTGGGAATGCCTTATCAGCCATGTACACTGTCAGTAGAGCCAGTGGAGTGAAATATCGAAGTTTAATCGTTGGTGTGTCGAAAATGACAGTTGTCCATTCTCTTTCTATAGAAAAATAGAATTTTCCATGTCTTGCTATGGGAATGTTGGAAAGGAACAATCTCTCTCTCTTAGGTGCAAATTTTGTCTGACACTTCATGTATGTTTAAAGTATTTTTGATGTTCCAAAATAGCACCCAAGAGCCTCTGTAAGATGATTCCATGGGCTGGTGAGTGAAGGATGAGTCACTGATAGGACCTGGGCGATTCTGAGCCCAGAGGGAAAGGCCATTTCCCAAGCCAGCCATCCTACCTGCTGCGGAGCCGAACGGAGAACAGAAACGGCCCCCATGCAAGAAACCGGAATGTGATTTTTTTTTTTAAGCATGTATAAACTTTGAAGCAGAAAGGCCAAGTAGTCTGTCTTTTGTCATAGGAGGTGTTGCCAAGGAGAAGGTGCCAGCTTCAGGGAAAATTGGCACCTGCTGAGGGTGTGGGGTTGAAACAGAAAGATGCATTCCTTCTACAGATGTATAGTGAGCACCTACATGCCCCAGGCGCTGTGCTAGGCGCCGGAGGTACAGCAGCGACATGGGCGAGAAGCCAGGGAGGGACGTGCACTCACCCTGCCCTGTGCCTGGAGGCCACCCCACCTGTCCACTTCTCCTGAGAAGCGCCCTGGGCTCTGCCTCTCCTCCCCGCAGTACCCCCTCTTTCGTGTGCCGGGCGCGCGTTTTGTGTTAGCTGTAGGCCCGCTGTTGCCTCTGACTAGACGGTGAACTCCTAGAGCAACCACAGGGTCTGGCTTCTGATCTTCAGCACCCAGCACAGTGCCTGGCACATAGTAGGCGCTTAGGAAAATGGCAGTTGAATTGTTCCGCTAAGTGAGTGAATGAGTGACGCTAAATTCTGGCATGGAATAAGCCTTGGTAAGAATGCTTTCTTCTTCACTGAAGAATAAACGCACCTTAGCAACCATCGAACGTGCTTCAGGTGCGCTAAACAAAAAGAAACAGATTTTAGACTTGACTTTGAACCTCCAGGGGCTCAGAGCCTTATGGACCAACAGAACAGGGGCCAGGCCTCTGCCAGGCCACAGCAGAAGGGGCTTCATTCCCCCAGGGATTACTGAGGGGCCAGAGAAGTGCCTTCCTTACCCGAGGGCTCGTGGCCTGGGTTTTGAGCAGATTTTTACGGAGCATCTGCTGTGTGCCAGACTAAGGATCAAAACACACGAGACACAGACTCTGCCCTTGGGAAGGTTTAGTGGAGGGCGGACACACGGACATATATCTACAGTAGTAGGTGGTCAGTTAATATTTATCGGACCGATCTGGTGGTTCGTGCCAATATGTTCATCACGTGGTCCACCAGCACAGAGAACAGGGTGTGTTTGAGTGAGGAAGGAGTGGGGAGGGGACAGGCTATATCAGAAATATGACCAATGTGTCATACATGCAGAGAAAAGGACACAGCCTTTGAATGAGGGGGAGTTTTGGGGTAAATTGGAAAAGGTTGAAATCCAAGGCAGGAGACCAGTAGGGAGTTACAAGAGAGGCCTGGATTGCAGAGGGTACCAGCAAGCCCGCAGCCGTGGAGCTGAGTGAGTGATGGCTTCAAGAGGGAGGTGAGAAGGGATGGGCCTTTGCAGCCCTGTGGTCCTGACCCTATATTCTCCGGGTGCCGCCTCCAGCCCCCCTGCTACCTTCACTGGCTTTTTTGCTGTAATTCGTTCGTGAGCCCCCTACAGGTAGGGGTCCTCCGTCCCTCAGTGCCAGCCCCGCTGTGGGCGCCGTGCTCGGCCGAGCGGGGCCACATGCCCACGCCTGTCTCTGGGCCTCCACTCCTGCGGGTCCCGCCCGCACAGAGGCCTGCTCTTCCCCAGGCGAAAGCCTCGTGCCCAGGCTTCCATCCTTCGTGAAGATTTGCCCCTTCCATCCTCCTTTGTTTTGTGCTGCCTTAGAACGTTCCATCTGAATCACGTATTTTAGCACTTCCTTATATTTAATAAAGGTTTATTCAGTCAACAGATCCTTACTGATTGAGTGTCTACTAAACGCCAGGCGCTGTGCTGCCCTCGTGGGCTGAGCAGGGGAGACAGACAGTAAGCAGGTTATTGGGAAAGTGCTGTAAAGTGACATTGATGGCACTGTAGACAGAGACTAACTGGTGCCGAGGGACGCCCGTCTGTGGCGGTGACGATTAGGCTGAGGTTTGACGGATGAGAAGGAGGCCACCACCTGAGAGCCAGCGGAGAGAGCATTTGAGGCAGAAGCAACCCCACTGCATGGAGGCTCTGGGTCCAGAAACTGAGAGGAAGCTGGTTAGCCCGGAGCTTATTGAACTTGGACTGTGCCAGGCTGGGCAGGGCCTGGCCGAGGGGGTCTCTGTGGGCCTGGGGGGCACTGAGACCTCATTCTAAGTGTGGCAGGGAGCCTCTGAAGGGCTTCAGGCCGAGGGACGTGTGACCTGTTCAGCCAGTAGAGAGTGGATTGGAGGAAGGGGTGACGAAGTGGGAAGACCAGATAGGAAGCTCCAGGTGAGATGGGTGGCCAGGGCCAGAGCGGTGGCAGTGGAAGTGGAGAATCAGGGGCCAATTTGAGATGTACTTCGGAGCTGCCATATTGATGGATTGGGTGGTGAGGATGGAGAGGGAGAGAGAGGAATCAAAGGTCAATTCCAGGTTTCCAACATGAGTAACAGCGGGGTGGGGTGGTAATTCCATTTAGTGAAACAAGGAGGACAGAGGGAGGAATTATTTGGGGGGGGGGGAGTGCAGAAGAGAAGAGTTCCCTTTCAAACGTAGTAAGTTTCAGATGATTGTGAGGTATTCCAGTGGAGATGCCAGGCCATCAGAAACATAAAGCTGGGGCTGAGAAAAGTCGAAGATGGAGGTAGACATTTGGAAATACACAAAATGGGATTTAAACCTGTTAGAATGGATACAATGACTGTCTCAGTTTCCTAGCACTGCAGAAACAAGTACCACAAAATGCATGACTCAGAATAACAGATATTTATTCTCTCACAGTTCTGGATGCTAGGAGTCCAAAATCAAGGTGTCAGCGGGGCTGTGCTCCCTCTGAAGCCTCTAGGGGAGGATCCTTCTTGCCTTTTCTAGCTTCTGCTGGCTCCTGGCATTCCTTGGCTTGTGGCAGCATCACTCCAAGCTCTGCCTGCATCTTCACATGGCCATCTTCCCTCTGCGTCTGTGTCCAAATTTCCCTCTTCTTCTAAGGACACCAGTCACATTGGATTAAGGATCCACCCCACCCCAGGATGACATCATCTTAACTAATCTGTAATGACCGCATTCCCAAAGGAGGGCACATTTTGAGGTAACAAGGATTAGGACTTCAACATGTCTTTTGGGGACACAATTCAACCCATAAGAATTACCTAGAAAAACAATGAAAAGAGAGAAGAGAAGGGGTCCTAGGGCTTTGCCATCAGGTAGCAGTTGGATAAAGGAAGACAAGCCATGAGCAGAGGGGCAGGACAAATGCGGCAGTGCGTGGTGTCGTGAAAACCAAGACTGCGTGTTTCAAAACAAGACAGAACGGTCAACTGCGTGGAAGAAATGCATCTCTCGGGTTCCAGAGCTTACAAGCTGACCAGGGGACGTGACGTGGTCCCTGCTGGTCTTGGCGAGCTCTGCACTTGAGTGGAGCAGAGGGGAAAGTTCAGTTAGAGGAGGGAGGGAAGATGCGTGAGGCAAAGCAGTGGAAGCTGCCGGAGATGACTCTTTAGAGATTCGGCTTTGGAAGGAGAACAGAGAACTAGGGCAACAGCTGCAGGGAGCTGAAGGGATTAGGAGAGGTTTGGTTTTGGGTTTGGTGTGTTTTGTCCTTGCGTTCTGCTTGATCTTTTTAAATGGGAGATGCTAGAGTGAGTTTGTGTGTTTGGATTAGCTCTGTTTTCATATCTGTGTGTGTGTGTTGTGTACGTTTTGTGCTCGACCTCACTTGTCACGTGTGCTTTAGTGCTGCCTTCCCAGCATTGGGGCCCCCACGGACAGGGCTGCGCCCTCTGTTTCTTTTGTCTCCCGGCCGCCCTGCCTGACGCTCAAGCATTTGTTCACTATGGTCACGGCAAGAGAAATCCTCTGCTGTATATATCACGGTACCACGAATCGCTGCCGCTTCCTTTTCTGATGGAGAATGGACTGAACGATTTTCACAGGTCCTGTCCGTGTAACGTCAGCCGATGGAATCCACGTCTAGTGTTTTTCGCCAAAGAACATTGCTGGAGCGCCCTTTGCGTGACAGTCTTACTTGTTGGATTCTGCTAGGCAGAACATCAGGGAACAGAATCTGGGAAATGGGCTTCCAGAGGTTCCCAGTGGCCTGCTTAGGGGCATGAGGACCAGTTGATTAACCTGATCGGAAGGGCAGCCCCATGGTCACATCCGGAGATGTCCCCGTGGAGCAGGAACAGCCTGTCCCTAAGACCCCGCCTGGAGACTGGAGTGTCCAGGCTGCAAAGGGCAAAGGGACAGGTCACAGGAAGAGGGGACAAAGGTGCCGAGATGCTTGATCCTGAGGCAGCAGCGGCTGCCACAGGAGGGGCTTCTCAGGACCAGACCAGAATACCGCTCCCGGGGAGAGGAGGCAGGGGGACACATCTGACTCTAGAACAGAGAGGGCAGAAAGCAAAGCAGGTTCTGACACATACGTAGGAAAAGCATGTTGTTCTCCCTATAATGTTCTTTTCAAATATTCCCTTCTTTTCTAAAAGATGTGTTTTTTTAAATAAACCAAAACCACCTCTGAAGAGATTGCATCACCAGAGGCAACCTGCAATCATTTGGTCGGTTACACACGATGATCGGGTGGCCCCGGAAGCCCTGGCGTGGGGCGGCAGCGCTGGACACAGTGACCTAGGCCAGCTGTGGGATCGGAGGCCCCGTGACACAGGACAGTCCAGCAGTGATGTGTCATCAAACCACCCCCAGCGTCCCCAGGGCATCAGCGCCAGAGGGCAAGAGCAGCCTCCCGTATTCACACGGACCGTCAGCTACTAGGCTTGGAGGAGAAAGAGACCAAAGACAGGGCGAAGTGCCAGGCAAACACTGGCAGCTGAAGATGCCCAGCAGTGAGGGGATGGGGACAGGGCAGACCCATTAAGCAGCAGCTCGCTCCCCCCGCCCTCCGCAGCCACTCCCTCCTCCCAAGCCTGGGGAGACCCAGCCTTGGGCTTCAGGACAGGCACTCTTGCCTCCCCGACCGTGACTGTGGAGCTCTGGAAGCACCGTGGGCAGTGCCGACTCTCCAGCTCCAAGGAAGTGAAGAAACTCCTTTTTACACCTGAAAAGTCAAAAGACTTGGTAGCAAGACACTTTGGTTCTTGTTTGGTTTTTTTTCAGTACCATGATGTAGAGAAAAAAGAAGATTCGCAATGAGAGCAAATTTGAAGGAGCAGGTGGGGAGATGCTTTTTAGGCAGGGAAAATTCAGCTTGAAGCTCCAAGTGGAGGTGTCTCTGACGCCCCCTCCCTTGCCACCCCCCGCCTCTCGTGCTAGCTGGGCGAAGATAACGTAGGCAGAGAAAGGTCTCCCCCCGTCCCTGCACTCCACTCCAGGCTGCTGAAAGGGTGGAGCGTAGCATCTTCCTGTATCGCTTGATCAAGGGGACAGTTGAGAGAGAAAACGCAAGTTGGGCTAATGTATCAGCAGAGTGCCTCGAGCCACGTATTTTAAAAAAACATAAACTGGGTTCGTATCTCATACTCTGAATGTGGTTTTCTCCAAAATGTACCCCTAGCAATCATGACCAATTCCTAGAAAAGAAGAGGTACTCTGTGGTCTTTGGTTTTGATTACCAACTACATGTGAAATTTTCTCTTTGAGTTTAGGTGATTTCCTTTAGAAGTTCCAGCATGTAACCTGGTTTATCATGTGAAGGAACATAATTTCTACAGTTAGGAAAGGGTTTCTAATGGAATTCTGATTGATACCCAAACTAGGTATCGCAAACAGGCGTTCTATAATTGTCATAGTAGAGAACTTTTTAGAAGCTAATGAAATAAAGTAGTGTTTCCTTGGGAAAGTGATACAGAACTCCTAAGGATTGTTGGCATAAACAGATATTGGATTTAATCCCATTTTGGGAAGAGGCAACTTGTTTTATATATATTACTGAAAATAGAATACCTGTACTTAAGAATTCCTTTGTAAAAACTGGGCACTCTAAAGGTTGGTTTCCCGAGTTTTCAGCTACAAAACATAATTCCCCAAGTGTCTCTGAAATGATACTTAGCTCAACTGGCTGGAGTGTAATGGTAATGAAGTCAATAGCTGTGGTTCCCTGTGGGTCTGTTCTAGAGCCACAGACCTACCCTTCATCTCAGCCAGTCATTCAGCCAGGCTCCCTGCTGATGGGGAGGACCAAGTCAAAGGATGGAGGGATCATTTCAGTCCAGCTGGAGAATGACAGGCCCTTGAGGGAGTCAATAATGGTAACTTGGGTTGGAAAGACTGGATTTTATGTAGAATTCATGTAGAAATAGCTGCCTGCATTTCCAAATTGCTAATGGTTTTTTTACATTCTTCCTTTTCAGGGCCCCTGAGATCATCCTTGGTTTACCATTTTGTGAGGCAATTGATATGTGGTCCCTGGGCTGCGTCATTGCAGAGCTGTTCCTGGGCTGGCCGCTGTATCCAGGAGCTTCAGAGTACGATCAGGTGGGTCCGGATAGCACAGGTGTTCACAGCAAGCCCTCATTCTTCATCTGGATTGGCACCTCATTTATAACCTGACGTATGGTTGGGGCTACGCGGTGTTATATTGTCTCCCGAACCTTGCTTCCTTTCGCCTCGCTTTTCTTTCTTTATTCCTCTTTCTTTCCCCTTTTCCTTTGATTACTTCTTTCTCTCCCTATAAAATTGTTGTTTTTCTCCGAGACGCTAGAGCCATTAGTGTACCACATGTATGATGACAGGAAAAGCCCTGACCTCATTCTCATCTTTTCTTGCAGATTCGGTATATTTCACAAACACAGGGTTTGCCAGCAGAATATTTATTAAGCGCAGGGACAAAGACAACTAGGTTTTTCAACCGTGACACAGACTCGCCGTATCCTCTGTGGAGGCTGAAGGTAGGAAGAGCGTCCCCTCCAACACCCAGCACGCAGGGAAGAAGGTCCCATCGGTGGGGAGCCTTTGACAGCAGCGCGTTGGTCCTGGACCTGATTGTGATTCGGCCACGGGGGAGGCGCGACTGTGGTTGATACATGGTGTGGATGAATCTGAATGTTCAAAAAGCACCACTTTGCTTGACCTGCTGCCTTTTGCGGCTCAAACTCTGATCGCTAAACTCCTGAGGTTTAATCCAGTGAATCTTAATGACCCGTCTGGTTGGTTACTAGACAGAGAAATGAACCACCGCCTGCCCTCAAGGAGCTCCCAGTCCAGAGGGAGCCTGAACCTGTGTGGCAAGCCCTGCCTCCTCCCCGTGACCAGCGCTCTGTTCCCGGCAGGAACAGAGCGTGGGAGGCCGGAGGAGGGAGCCTTTAATCCCGCTGTGGCAGAGGGTCGGGGAGGAGCATTCGAGCCGGGCCCTAAAGGATGAAGAGGGCCTTCCAGGCACAGGAAGCAGCCTAAGCAGCACAGCATCCGAAGGCTCCGGGGAGGGGTCTGCCGGTCCCGGCCGGCAGGTGGTGGAGCGCACCATTGCACACCGTAAACTCTGGTGGTTTGACTTTAACAGAAACATATTCTGTTTCACTTTGATCTGTGCATAGTGATTAAAATTAATGTTTTTTCCTGGGAAGGAGAAAATAATACAAGTCTTAAGTGTGTTTTGTGTTCATTTTAGGTGTTTCTTTTTTTGCAAGAGTGTGGGTGGGTGTTTTTTTTGACAGAAACCACGCCATATTCTAATACATTTAAAGATAA
Source organism: Balaenoptera acutorostrata (assembly GCF_949987535.1). Lineage (NCBI taxonomy): Eukaryota > Metazoa > Chordata > Mammalia > Artiodactyla > Balaenopteridae > Balaenoptera > Balaenoptera acutorostrata. Next base: position 15,012,800 of record NC_080070.1, read on the forward strand.
TGTGTGGCCAATGGTGGCAAAAGACTTTGAAAAGAGATCTGGAAGCTGAACAAGCATCTTAGGCTATTGACGGGAGGCTGGCGTTTCGCAGCTGTGAGGGTGAGCAGCTCAAGGTCAGGTCCGGTGAAAAAGAGTCCCGGGCAGGGAGGAGGCCGGGCAGGGGCAGGGTTCACTTCTACGTCTTAGTTAAGAGCCTCAGGCCCACTTGGCCAGCTGTTCCCAGATCGAAGCCTGGATCTTAGCAGCTCCAGGTGTGCTGTCCTTGAGTGAGATTTGAAGGATTAATTACCTGTGATCCATGAATGAGTTCAAAAATCCATAGTAATTGGAAACAGCAGCTTCCTAGGCTGAGGCCAGTTCGGGAGCTGGGTGTGCGTGCCCCGGGCCCAGGCGGAGGCGACACACACAACAGACTCCGGAGCCAGCAGCGGCCCTGGGACCTTGGCAGTCTCCTCAAGCCTTCTGTTCCTGTTTCTCCCTCTGGAAAATGGGCTGGCAACTGCCCTCCCTAAGATGGTTGTGAAGGGCATTACATGAGTTCACGTGCTTTAGAATAGTGCCTGGCACATAGGGAGAGCTCTAGGTATACGAGTTTGATAAATTAAATTAACATCTTAAAACAAGGGGAAAAAGGGCTTCTGCTTTTCCACATATGGAACCTGACCTTATTCCTTAAACTTAGGGGAGAATGTAGGGCTATCAGGGTTGTGGCATATCTTGCTCATCTGGGGATCCTCCAGACCTGACTCAGAGCAGGCCCCCAACAGGTGTTCATGGGAAGGAAGGAAGGAGGAGGGATGAGTTAGTGAGGAGGATGAAGAGAGGAAGGAATTTGTACGCAGGTCACTTTAAGAAGAATCCTAGTCTCCTTCTCTGAAAGGTGAGAAAAGACCCTCTGGGAGACGCAGAAGCTGACAGGTTTGAGTCACAGCGACTAGGAAATAATTCACATCACCAATGGGCTTTTGCCTCTCTTGACCAGACACCAGATGACCATGAAGCAGAGACGGGGATTAAGTCAAAAGAAGCAAGGAAGTACATTTTCAACTGTTTAGATGATATGGCCCAGGTAAGCTCCGTGGGTGAGTATGCAGTGTTAGCCCTTTAAAAACCAAGCACAGCAAGACTTCTGCGAGAGCAATTAATATAAGATGGCGGGTAGAAATCCACATTACTCAACTGTGGTGGTTGACCTTGACCTTAAACAATGATATGCCAGCCTTAGGAAGAATACCATTGGGTTTGTGGAACATTTTTAAAACCTTACACCAGGACTTCCCTGGTGGCGCAGTGGTTGAGAATCTGCCTGCCAATGCAGGGGACATGGGTTCAAGCCCTGGCCCGGGAAGATCCCACATGGCACAGAGCAGCTAAGCCCATGCGCCACAACTACTGAGCCTGCGCTCTAGAGCTCGCGAGCCACAACTACTGAGCCCGTGTGCCACAACTACTGAAGCCCGTGTGCCTAGAACCCGTGTGCCTAGAGCCCGTGCTCTGCAACAAGAGAAGCCACCACAATGAGAAGCATGAGAAGCCCGTGTACCGCAATGAAGAGTAGCCCCTGCTCACCGCAACTAGAGAAAGCCCATGTGCAGCAACGAAGACCCAATGCAGCCAAAGATAAAAAAATTTTTAAAACCTTATACCAGCTCTTTAAAAATGGCTTCAGTTTATTGGTTCCCAATTGTAAAATAGTACTGGCCAATCTTACTGATGTCTTCATGAGAAGAATTCAAGCCCATTAGTACATTTGAGTTTAATGCCCATGATTAGTTCCCTAGGGCTACCTTAACAAGGGGCCATAAACTGGGTGACTTAAGACAACAACATTTATTCTCTCGCAGTTGTGGAGGCTGGAAGTTTGAAATCACAGTACCAACAGCCCATGTTCCCTCTGCAGGCTCTAGGAAAAAACTGTCCATGCCTTTCTCCTAGCGTCTGGTGGCCCCTGGCAATCCTCGGTTTCCCTTGACTTGTATCTGCATCCCCCCAGTCTCTGCCTCCTTCTTCATCCCTTTGTTCCCTCTTGTCTCTGTGTCCAAATCTCCCCTCTTTCTCTTATAAAGACGGCAATCATTGGATTTATGGCCCACTCTACTCCAGTATGACTTTAACTTGGTTACATCTGCAGAGACCCTATTTCCACATAAGGTCACATTCACAGGTACCAGGGATTAGGAATTACATCTTCTGCTAGAACACAATTCAGCCCACTGCACTCAGTCTCTCTCAGCTCACTGGAGGGACCACAGGCTCTCACCTTTGTGCCCAGAGAAAATTCTAGAACGTCAGCTATTTTTAGGGTAAAAACTAGTCTGAAATTAAAAAGTGAGTTTTTCTTCAAAGCAATGAAAAATAAAGCTACAGACCAATAAACACTTAGCACACCTCTTACGGAAGATAAGTGTAACCAAAAATCATCGATTCTGAGTAAAGTATACTTGTCAGTTGATTAGAAGCTTAGATTGTCTGAGAAAACCGAAATTGCTTTCCAGCGCATGTCTTGGAAAATATAGAAAGCACCACAAAACAAGGCTTTTAAAGGCCATCCTAGTATAGACTTGCTCTTGGAAGAAAAATCCTGTGTTCAGATGTCCTGCCTGCCTTGGCCAGAGGTGATCCCAGCGAACCCAGGGACTTGAATAATTCGGGCCCTAGTTCAGGACCTGCAAGAGGACTGACACACCGTAGGTGTGGGAAGAGGGTGTTGAGGCCCCAACATCTCCCTCAGAAGGTTAAATAAATAAACCTTTTTGCATCTTATTTTTTACTGCTTGGTTGTAATTATTGTTTTTTTAACTGTGGGGAAATACACGTAGCATGAATTTTATCATTTAAACCCTTTGTAAGTGTACCATTCAGTAGTAGTCCGTGCATTCACATTGTCACGCACTCGGTCTCCAGAACTCTCTTCATCCTGTGGTTCTTTTCAGTGAGGTGTGACGTGAGGTGCATTTCCGCCTAAGTGATGAGCAGGAGCTTGGTACCCCCGGCACGTTTATACATTTGCAGGCGCCGGCAGTGGCCTCTCCCTTCCCCGCGTGCCCTCCCTCTGTCTCTCCTGCAGAGAGAACAGCCGCGTCCGGCGGGCAGTGATGACCCGCGGCAGCGCCTCCCACGGGGCAGACACAGCCTTCAGGGGGCTGGGAAGGGGTGACCGAGAGATTAGGATGGAGCTGCAGGGCGCAAAATAAGAGGGGTCAGGGGGAGGGAGGCCGCGCGGGGTCTTGGTAACCTGTCCCCGCTTGCTTTCAGGTGAACATGACGACGGATTTGGAAGGGAGTGACATGTTGGTGGAAAAGGCGGACCGGCGGGAGTTCATCGACCTGTTGAAGAAGATGCTGACCATAGACGCTGATAAGAGAATCACTCCGATCGAAACCTTGAACCACCCCTTTGTCACCATGACACACTTACTCGATTTTCCCCACAGCACACAGTAGGTGTCCCACGCGATGCTTTATTCCAGGGCTCGGCAGACTTTTTCCTGAAAGCCCCAGATAGGGAATTTTCGAGGCTTTGCATCCATACGGTCTCTGTCACAGCGGCTCAGCGCTGCCATTAGAGCTGAAAGCAGCTGTAGACAATACATAAAGCGATGAGGGAGGCTGTGTTCCAGTAAAACTATTTATCAAAACAGGTGGCGGCCGCATTGGGACCCTGGGCCGAAGTTTTCTTGACACCAAAGAGAGGGAACAGTGGAGCGTGAGAGGGCACGAGGCCGGGTGGGCCGGACCCTGGGGGTCTGTGCACGAAGCGAGGTGCTCAGAATGGCAGCGTCTGTGACGCAAAGCCACGTGCGGGGGCAGAGGTCACGAGTGGACTCGGTCCAGTGTGGATCTGGGTGTGTTCTTTCGTTCGTTCATTCATTCATTCGCCGTGCGGTGTGCTGTGCAAGGGGCTGGAGTATGTGGGGAGTGAAGCAGATGGGAACCCTGCCCACTGGAGCTTACAATCTATAGGAGAGAGGAAGGTACTAAACCAGCGGTCCCCACACATCCAGGATGCTATCAGGGGACACATAGGACAGGGAGAGCATGTAACAAGGGGGCCTTGCTTGGGGCATGGCGGGGAAGACCCGAGGACAGGACCGCCAAAGGAGAGGGAGGTGCCTGGTGGAAGGCCGGCGAGAGCGGAAGGGATGTTGCCATATGGAGACTCCGACACGGGCAGGACCAGCACAGGAGCTGGAGGACAGGGGGAGAGATGAGGCCCCAGGATAAGCCAGGGGCGGGCCTTCCGTGTTATGGATTTCAGCCTTTCTTCTAAGAGCAACGGGAAGTTATTAAAGGATTGATGGCAGGGGAATGGCTGGTGAGAGTTGTGTTTAACAGAGATCTGTCTGCTGTCGCTTGATCAAGTCAAATAAGCTTGGAAAAAAAATGCCCATCAGATTTGGCAACTTGGAAGTTGTTGGTAACTTAGTGAGAGCTGTTTCAGTGGATGGCAGAAGCAGAAACCAGTTTAGCAGGTTGAAAGATTGAGAGGTGAAGAAATAGTACCCTTTCAAGAAGGAAGGCTGGGAAAGGGGAGGGAAAAAATAGAGGGGTGACTAGGGAAGGCCCAAGGCGGGGTGGGGGGTGGTTTCTTTTCATATGGAAGAGACTTGAGCAATTTAAGATGCTGATGGGAAGTGTCTGGTAGTAAGAGCTTAGAGATAAAGGAGGCTCAGAAGATGTTTCCCGAGCTGGTGGGATGACCAGGATTCAGAGAGCAGGTGGAGGAGGGGCGTGTGGCTGGTGCAGGGGAGGAGAGGTGAGGGGCTTCTTCAGCCGGCTTCTGTCTCCTCCTGTTGAGAGCAAGGTGGTGGTGGTTTAAGGAGGGTAGAAAAGTTTAGGTAGTGGGAGGTGGCAGAGTAAATGGAACAGAGAAATAGAGCAGAACTGTTGAGCGTGGAGGTTGGACATGAATAACGCGGCTGTAACTGAGCTCCCCAGGTGAAGGCATGGAGAGACATGGAGGGATGGAGGTAGCTGGGTCCGTCAGGTGGAGTGTTGCCGGGCTGCTAAGAGAAAAAGTTGACACGGAGTTAGGTGTTGGCAATGGAGCAACTGAAATCCAAAGTGATGGCTATGGGAGGCTTAGCCAGAAAAGAAAGGAAGTGAAGATGGGAGGGGTCCAAAGAGACTGAGTGGTCAGCTCAAAGATCGGTTAGTATAGGAACAGTCAAATAAGCCAGAGGGGTAGAAAGTGTGACCAGATGGGAGGCTTGAATTTCTAGTTGGGGGAAGCGAAGCAGTTTCCGGTTGGACAGTCTAAGGAATGGGTGGCTGGAATTGACAGCAGGTCACTGGAGGTGAGAAGGAACTAAGAAGCCAGGATGTCTGACGAGGAGTCAGGGTGACCTCTGAAGTCTCCCAGGTGGGCGGGACCGAGCTAGTGGCCCAGGCCTCGGTGAAATGAGGAGGAAAGAAAAGACGTGAGGCTGTGCGGCCTGAGAATGGGAGGGGGTAGTAGGAGGCACCATAACAAAGTACCACCGAGTGGCTGAGTGTCTTAAACAGCAGACATTTATTTTCTCATCATTCTAGAAGCCCAAGATCTAGGTGTTTGGCAGAGTTGGCTTTTTCTGTGGCCTCTCTCCTTGGCTTACACATGGCTGTCTTCTGCCTGTGTCTTCACATGGCCTTCCTTTTATGCACGTCTGTGTCCTAATTTCCTCCTCCTTCTAAGGAATTGGATTAGGGCCCACCCTAATGACCTCGTTTTACCTCTTTAAAGATCCCATCTCCAAAGTCAGTCACATTCTTAAGTACGGGGGGATTAGAACTTTAACTTAATGTGAATTTGGGGAGCACAGTTCAGCCTATAACAGAGAGTAATGAGAGATGTCACTTCAGCCTCTCGACCCCGAGGCGCTTGGGATGTGAAAGAATAAACAGTCACCTCCCTGGGTGTCTGCTGGGAGAAGCAGGGTGCTCGAGAGAGCAGCAGATTTTAGATGGGGTCAGGAGGGAGAGGGAATACCCGGGAAGAGGCCGCGGATCAGAGACACCTGCAGGTCATCATGGGCCCTGCCATGGCCACAGTCAGATTGGGCTGATTAAGGCTGGATTTGACCTTAACCAGCCTATGAGAAAGGGGGGTGTGGCACCCACCGTGGACGGTGCTTCCTCAATATTAGGTCTGTTCCTTACTAGCTGTTGTTGAGCAAGTCAAATTGTATTGCAACGACCAGACATTGCCTCTAATTTAGAAGCACTTTTGAAACAACCAAACTCCTGTATAAAGAAGGAACTTGGACCCATCCCTTGCAAACTCTCATTACGGGATTTGTCCTTTTTCTGGGTGTGGTAGGGCTGAGTCAAGGGGTGTCAGTCTATACCACAGAAGAAAGGCAAACTTGGTGATTTACTGGATAGGGCCCCGTAAGATCAGTCTTTGCGTATTCGGGGTGAAGCGGGATGACTGAGAAACAGCTATAGATAGGAGATGGAGGGGTGCTGGCTAGAGGGCTCCCGTTACCATCTGCACCAAGTCAGAGAGACAGTCCCCTGCATAAAGTTGGGGGCTTGGTTGAATGACCTCAGGGTGCTTGTCTGTCTCTGGGTTCTGTAAGGAAACAGATATAGGGTGCTTCACTGTGTGGGATGAAGACCAAGCGTGGAATCCATGGGCATCAGCTTCCAATTCAGAACTTGGTGTGAGACCAAGAGAAGCACCGACAGCTTAGATTTCAGAAAATAAGCCTCAGAAGGAAAGAAGGGTCTTTGCGCATACCCAGGCTTACCCGAGAGTAGGCCTGATCCCCAGGTAACCCTAGAACTTGTTGGGCAGACCATGGAGAACTCTGGGGCTAGAAGAAACCTCCAGGCCACCCCACCCCCCTGCTAGAGACCCCACCTCTGGGGCTCGACCAGGGTTACCCCAATATCCAGATTAACAGGTGAAAGAGACTCCACTCATTTCTCCATGCCAGGATTCTAGTGCACAAATTCCTTAAAAACCATTCTCAGAATTAACCCAACGTGAAAGTGCTTTCCTCTAACTGAAACTAAAAGCTCAGACCATTTCAGTTAGACAATTCTGAGTCTAAAAGCTTTGTGTTGAATTGTCAGAAAACCGTTGATGCATTAAATACAGTCCAAAAAGAACACAAAATCTATTGTTTTGTTCCTTCAGCCTCCATGTGAAAGCACTTAGCAGTGGGCTTGGTACTTAGTAGATGCTCAAAACATGTTGGCATTACCAGCATTAGTAATAGTGTTTTTAGCTCTTGATTACCGGAGAATACGTTTTCCTTCCTCTCCAGGGTTGTCAGTCAGTAAATGTTTATTCAGTGTGCATTGTGTAGCCAGTGTAAGTAGTCATTAACTCAGAAAGAATGTGTAAGTCAGTTCAGAGCATCTTTCATGGAGAAGATGTTTTGGGACAGCCCACAAGCACCTGCTTGGCCCAGAATATAACTTACCTATAGCATGTGGAAACAGTATGCATTTGTAATCTTAAAATAGTAGAATTTTATATTGTTATTAAACTATCTATAACTAAAATAAGTATTTTAAATTGAAATTTAATTGGGGTCTTATTATCTTGAATATTACCATTTGAGGAAAATTAAGTTGAATTAGAAGAAGATACAAGTGAATGAAAAACAATGTATAAATTCTAAAGGACACTATATGGTGGATTTTCAAAAACTTGGTCAAGGCCGCTCGTGGCTTTCCTTGTCCTTGATGCTGGTGTTGGCAACACTTTTATACTTGACTTTCATAATTAGAGTTTTGTTTTGATTCACAAATGCAATGGAGGAAGAAAAAGAGGAAGAGAAATTTTACTTCATGTAACTGGGCAAGAATTAGGAAACCGAAAGGCAGAATGGAGGAAGGTAAAGAGAATGTACCTGCGTATGTGAAGACTGCCAATAATTAGCTCTTGATCTTGGCAAATTACCCATCCTCTGTCTGCTTCAGCCTTACTCATAAAATAGGGCCAACAGTCGTATCTCTTCCCCTTGTGGTTGCTGTAGGACTGAATGAGACAGTGCTTGCAAACAACTACCACACTGTCAGTAAAGTTAGCCACTAGCAGTAATCATTAAAATCATTGTTCTCATTCCATACACAATCCAGAGAGGAACGAGAGTGGCAAGAGGTCCTGATACTGGGTTGGCTAGTTCCTTGGCTGACCCCTAGAGGGCGCTGGTGCCCTAGACTAGCTGGAAAGGGTGAGCGCAAGGAAGGTGGAGGCAGGTCATCAACTGCTGTTCAGCGCTCCCAATGAGAGAACTTATACGTTTGTTTATGGGCCAGAAACCGCCTTGAAAGCTGAGAATGAGCAGTGAAGGTGGAGCCAGATCAGCAGCATGAGGAAATGCAGTGAGAGCCAAGAGGTCTGTTGTGCTGATGGAGAAACTTTACCCACCAGGATGGGGAGAAGAGGTAGTGAGACAATGGGGGGATTCATCTAAATACCGCCAACTCTTGCAAATGCAGACGCTGCATGAGAAATCCAGGAAATTGAGACCTAACGTGAAGTGTCCCGGTTGTTTTGTTTATTAGATTAACTGTTCTCTCTTTTTCTCTCTATTTTCTCCCCTGTATTCCACCTTACCCTCTTGTCTTTCCCTAATGCCTCTGTCTCTGCCTTTTGCATGAACAGCGTCAAATCATGTTTCCAGAACATGGAGATTTGCAAGCGTCGGGTGAACATGTATGACACGGTCAACCAGAGCAAAACCCCTTTCATCACACACGTGGCCCCCAGCACATCCACCAACCTGACCATGACCTTCAACAACCAGCTGAACACCGTCCACAACCAAGTGAGTGGGGAGCGGAGGGGAAGGCAGGCGGGGCTGATAGTGTGGGCGTCAGGAATTATACTTTTCCACCAAACCGAGTCAGGAGACAAAACTCCAATATCACGTACAACAGACAAAATCCCTCCGCTGTCACATTCAACTCTGTAAGAAAGTGTTTGTTCCCAACGTTGTTTCCTTTGAGAATCCCAGGCACTCTTTGTATTGACTACTGGCTCATCGAAAGGTCCCAGAAATGACTCACTAAGGGAGTTACTTCTGAGATGGTACCTCTTACTGCTCTCCTGTCTTGACGTGGGAATAAGGTAAAGGAGATGCTGTGATCCTTTTATGACTGACATCTGCCTGATAAAGAATTCTAGAACTGGAAGGGATGCTGGCGGTCATCCAGCTCAGGCCCTGCTCCTGGTGTCCACACTGCTGGGTCCACATGAGCTCCTTTCAAGACAGATAAAACCTGTCCTTTTCCAGTTCTTGGGGAAAATCAGTTCATCCGTCTTGTCACCAGAATTCCAGCAGTTAGAACTAAAAAGGGACCGGGAAACTGAGGTTTTCTTCCCACAGCTTTCCAACCTTTTGCAGAAAATTAGCAGAATCCAGCACCTAATACACTGCTCGAAATATGGATGACACCCAGGAAATATTTACTGAATGAATAATCCCCAAGTCCTCACTCAGGCTGCCTCTGGTATCTAAGAGACTTTTACTTTTATTCCCACCAACCAGCCTTACCAGTTCCACCAAATAAATGTCCCTAGATTTTTTTTCAGTCTTAATATCAATCTTTAATGACAACAGCACACGTGTGTGTGTGTGTGTGTGTGTGTGTACACACACACACACACACGCACACCTGTGTGTGTGTGTGTGTGTGTGTGTGTACACACACACACACACACCCCACCCCATAGGAAAGGAGTGTATATGTTCTAATCCTGAAGTGTGAATACTCTGCCTGGCCATCTACTCTTTTCCGACAGGTCCCCTACTCCCACGGAAGCGTCACTGACCCTGTTTTCCAGGCCATTCCTGGCAGAGTGTGTTGCTAAGGCCCAGCTTTACTTCCCAGCCTGTCCTCTCCTTCTGCCTAAACTCTAGGAGAGGCTGCCTGGAATCTGCTGCCCCCTGGGGGCCCTTGGTGTTCTTACAATTCTCCGTAGTGGAAAGAGCTAATGTTCTCTACAGCCTGGAGTCCAAAATAATAAACACTCCCACCCAGCGTCTAGCTCAGTCCTCAGGCTAAGGCAGCCACGGCCAGTCAGGTGAACTCCTTGGCAAAATATCACCGTGGTTTTGTTCTTCATCACCAGAGCCCCATCGCAGTGAGTGGACCATCTCGCTGGTGCTGTAAGCAGGGAGAGTGGAACATAACGTTGAAATGGGAAGGTTGGCCTTACTGTGAGGAAGGAGGGCCAGACTAAGATGCATATACCGTATTCATTAGGCAGCAAGTGGAGATTTTTGAGCAGGGTGGTGACATGCACAAAATAGTCTTCTGGAAAGAATGTTCTAGCCTCTGTGTCCAAGAAGAATTGGAAGAGAAGAAGTGGAGGCCAGAACATCACTAGTCAGGGCCTTACAGGTCCCAGGCACCAGGACAGGCCTCAGCTAAGGAAGTAGTGATTAAAAAGAGGGTTCTGGGGACATTTCGAAGGAAGGAGCAGCAGGACCAGCGACTGGCCAGAAGGGGGAGTAGTTGGGAACCTGGAGCGTGATTGGTGCTAGCGCCCTGAAGAGGGAAGCCCAGAGGCAGGAAGATGTGAGGAGGGTCTGGTCTCTGGTGTGTAGAGTGCAAGCAGGCGGTGGGAAGTGTGTATGTGGGGAAGCCTCCTGGAGAGGTGAAGCCATGGAGAGAAAGAGGAAACACAAGTCGTGCCGTCAGTAGCAACACAGATGCTGGCCCAATACAGATGACTGTATAGAAAACAGATAAACAACAAGGACCTACTGTATAGCACAGGGAACTATATTCAATACCTTTTAGTAACCTATAATGGAAAAGAATATACACACACACACACATATATATAACTGAATCACTTTGCTGTACACCAGAAACTAACACAGCATTGTAAATGAACTATACTTCAATAAAAATTAAACAAAAAATTAGATTGGCCAAAAAGTTCGTTCAGGTTCATAAGATCTTATGGAAAAAGTTCATAAGATCTTACGGAAAAGCCAAACGAACTTTTTGGCCAACCCAATAAAAGATGCTGGCCCACACGTGTCACACGTGCATTCCCAGTCACACTACCTGGAAGCCGATTGTGTGGTGCTGCAAAAACAGACACTTATTGTTACAATAATATCTTAAAATCTGAACATGGGCGCCAAATAATGTAGTGATTACTTTCAAATTCTTTTACTTTGCACTGAAATTCAGCATCAAATATAAGTATAAAAATCATGTAAAATGAGACTTTATCCTTTTTTATCAAATTTGACACACATGCATATCCTTCTTGAAATCCTAATTTTGTATGTGTCCACGATATCCTTGTGGCTCTTTCCCTCCTTACTTTTTTAGTCCTTGTAACCTCTAGTGGCAAAACCTCTTATAAACAAGGTTGAATTTGAAGCCATAGGTAACTCCACCTATCTTGCTAAAGGATCAGCATGAAGAAGACTAAGATGGGGTGAAACTGGAGAATTCCCAATTTAGAATTTCTTTTCCTTCCGTGCGTGGCTTTGCTTCACATGGAATTTCAATCTCAAATGCTGTCTCTTTCTGGAAGAGAAAGGAAAGAGGACATAACTTCAGTATCTGTCTAACCCATCTCCCTTTAAGTTCTCTTGACCCACTGGCATCTTTTCTCCCTGCCTTCCAGCTTTAGTAGCTGAACGCCAGCATGAGAATGCACCGAATTCCAACAAGTAACCCCAGTCTCAGCATGTCCCTCTCCGTCTCTGTTTCTGCAGCGTATTTCTTTACAGTAACGGTGCTCTGCAAACATCTCAGGGCATCTGTAAACAGTGCTGCCCTTAGACCTGAGAAAAAGGGCCCCCTGCCTGGGCCCTCTCCAGCTATGTGTGCTTCCATGCCAAGCTCTGGGTACCTGGCACCCCAGGCCTGGTTTCATCCTCCCCAGTATGGACTGTACCACCAAGTCCAAATACGTGGGCCCAAAGGCCCTCAAGTTGTGGGACAGAGCTGGGACAGGGAGAGAAGGAAGGCAGGCATTCAGCTGCACATTCCAGTGGCCAAGCCAAAGAATCCAAGAGGGATTCAAACTCAGGTGGTTATGAAAGTGTATGTGTCCAAGTGGAAGGGCAGAACATAAGTCATTTAGCTGATTTTTAACTTTGCAGTATTTAGACATGATATGCAGGCATCCATTTGCATTTGCATCCCCATAAATGTTAGGAAGAGGCCTGAATGTAAGCACCGAAGGTGGTTCTGTGTCTCATGGGGCTGCAGGTGCCTGCTTTTCCCTGAGACTTTCCAACTGTATTTCCACTCCCCTCTGTTTTTGCTTTTTCGCTCTTGGTTTTCGTTTGTTTGCTCTTCTTTGAGTTCATTTATTTGATTTAGATTCGTGTCTCCCAACATGCCACCTCCCTCATTTTTTATTTGTGTTTATTTTTGTTTAATCCCCACCATTCCTTTAGGCTCCCACCTCCACCAGTGCCACTATATCCTTAGCCAATCCTGAAGTCTCCATACTAAACTACCAATCTGCACTCTACCAGCCCTCAGCGGCATCCATGGCTGCGGTGGCCCAGCGGAGCATGCCCCTCCAGACGGGAGCGGCCCAGATCTGCGCCCGGCCCGACCCCTTCCAGCAAGCGCTCATCGTGTGTCCACCCGGCTTCCAAGGTAAGGCTGAGCGGACACAGCCTCTCACTTGCTTCCAAGAGGACCACCTCTGGGGCGCTGGCCCCCCGACTCTTCTGTCCTGCTAAAGCCCTCTTCATTTCTTTTGGTGAGAGACCTGGCATCACTGAACTTGAGGGCCCCCGTACTGCGGCGGCCAGCCTAGAAACAGTGGGGCTTACGTTTCGGCACCAGGTCAGCGCCTTGTTATTCTCATCACCTGCCAGTGGTTTCGTCCCAGGCCCAGCTGCTGTCTGTAAATCAGCCCATTGTGTGTGTTCCCATTGTTATGCTGATGTCAGCTCTTGCATTTCCTCACATGGAATATCCTCTGTGTGGCTTATCTATAAAAAATTGCCGATCTCCGACAGCCAACTAGTCCCAGTTCTTGTGAAGAATATAAATCTGTCTGAAAAGCATTTCCTGGACACCACCCCCCGACCACGTCCCCACCAGGTGATCCTTGGGCCAGGCACCCTGGCACTCTCCTCCTGAAAATTCTAAGCTGGAGTTGACTGCTTGGTTACAATTTACACAGAAAGCTCAAGAATTTGTTTCTGAAACCCTCCTGCTGTAAGTCTACATGGTTCAGTCTGAATCAGTGCAATTCCAGCCGCCTCGCTCCTCCCCCAAGGCCTGGCTTTGACATACGCAGATATATCTTCACGTCAAAAGCAGTTGTTTTCCTGCTGTAATTTGCCAGCATAACTGTTCCACTCTTGGCTTTAAAGATTCCTTAATTTGACCTAGTCTTTGAAAACATTCAAGGCTGTTTTCGTGTTTTTTTTTAAATTTTAAGTTAGAGGGAATTCCCTGGCAGTCCAGTGGTTAGGACTCCACGCTTTCACTGCCAAGGGCCCGGGTTCAGTCCCTGGTCGGGGAAGTAAGATATCCCGCAAGCCATGAGGCAAGGCCAAAAGAAAAAAAAAAAATTTTTTTTTTTTTAAGTTAGAAACTAAAGGGGAGACTTCCAAAGGACCAGGCGGTATCTAGTGCAAAGGGAAGCTGAGAGCTGACACAGCGGGCTAGGAAGGTTCTCCTCAACCAGCTGTTTCCAGTCACTTAGCCCGTTTCCCCCTTGCCCGTTGTCTGGACTAGGATTGCAGGCCTCTCCGTCTAAGCATGCTGGCTACTCTGTGAGAATGGAAAACGCAGTTCCCATCGTCACTCAAGCCCCAGGAGCTCAGCCTCTTCAGATCCAACCAGGTCTGCTTGCCCAGGTAATTCTTTCTTTATTAATACTGGTATTACCATGATCCATGTTGTTAATGTTGTTCACAAAAGAGCTATATCTTCGCTAATTCCCTCCCTGGCAATGAGTTAGATGCTTCAAATCATTAGAATATATCAGTAATATTCGGAATGATCCCCAGGTGAATTACCTTCCTAAGTATCTAGCTTACAATTACAAGAAGAAATTTAGACACAGGGAGAGTCTGGGGAAATTATTATCATTGTATCTTTGTAATGCAAATTAATATGGGAGACCTAGGCTTTAATCCTAACTCTCTGTGACCCAAGGCAAGTCAGTTAGCATTTCTTCCTTGTAAAATTGAAATTATTTTTTTTAAGCCAAAAAGAGCCTTGGAGATTATCTCTTTGTTTTATAGTTGAAAACCAGGATCACAGAAGCTTTGGGATGGAGCCTTCCTTATCTGTTCACACAGGTACTCTGATAGATTCTTAGAATGAAATCACAGAGGTGAAACTGGTTGAAAATTTGTAAAGTGTTGTGGAAATTTTAGGTAACCATAGTGGTGTAATGATAATAGTAATCAATCCTTAATGTCACTTGAACCTTAATAACAAATACATCCTCATTATGCCAGGCACTTTACAGTTGTTATTGATTTAATCCCCACAACATAGTAAGGTATTTGTCTCCTTTTGACAAATAGGGGAAATGAAGCACAAGAACTGGCTCAAAGTCACACAGCAGTTAGGTGTCAGAACCAGAAGAGAAACCCAAGACACCAGCATCTGTATTTTAACCACCATGCTGTACTGTGTCTGTTGTTGGGCGTCAAGGACAGCTTGACCAAAATGTTGTTAGTTTAGAAGCACTTTTGTTTTTAAATAAAGTTGGTTCCCAAAGACACTTACTTATGGTGTCTTTTGTTGAATAGAAGTTTGGGGTTTTAATTTTAATATAGTCAAATTGCATAGGTCTATTTTGGACTCACTCTATTCTATTCCATTGTCCTCTCCAATATCCTATTGTCTTAACTATTATGACTTTAATATATGTCTTGTATCTGGTCAGAAAAGCCCTGCTCCTATATTGTTCTTCAAAATTTCGCTGTCTATTCTTATCCCTTCACTTTTCCATGTGAATTTTATCATCACCTTTACATAAGAATTTTGGTTCCAAAACAAGCCAAAACAAAACCCAAAACCCTGGTTTGTATTTATTGGACTTGCATTGGATTTATATTTACTTTTAGGAAAATTGACATCCTTATAATATTAAGTCATCCCTGAACATGGTATAACTGTATATAAATTACCTTTTATTCCTTTCACTAAAGTTTTCTTTTGTTAGAATAATTCCTAAATATTTTACAGTTTTGTTATTAATAACTTTATTAACTGTATATTCTAATTATTTGTCTTTGGTTCATAGGAATGTAACTGATTTTTCTTTATTGAGTTTGTTATCTAGCAATCCTTCCAAACTCTGATTAGTTCTGATTGTTTCTGTGAATTCCCTTGGATTTTCTATGTAGACTATCTTTTCATTTACAAATGATACAGTTTTGTTTCTTCCTTTACAATCTTTATAACTTTTATATATTGTTCTTATATCACTGTGCTGAGAGCCCCTCCAAAACAACGTTTAATAACAATGTTAATATTGAGCATCCTTAACTTGAACCTAACTTTAAAGGAAATTCTTCTAGCTGCTTGCCATTAGGGATTTTGTTTACTCTGAAGAGTTGAGAGGGACACTTCATCAAGTTTGCTAATTTTTTTAATGAATTAATATTAAGTTGCATCAAATGTTCTTTCTTCATCTATTGAAATACTCCTGTGTTTTTGTTCCTTAATCTGTTAATGTACCAAGTTACTTAATAGATTTTGTAATGTTAAACTATCCCTGTATGTCCAAGGTGAACTTTACTTAATCATGTTGTGCTTGACGTGTTTGTATGCTTTTCAATTCTGGATAGTTTGAGAACACTATAGCTAGTATTTTTGCATCTATGTTCATAAGTGAGAAGTGGCATGAATTTCTCTTTCTTGTCGAATCTTTATCTGCTTTGGGCATTGAGATTACACCAATCTCATAAGATATGCTGGATATTATTACCTCTTCTGTTTTCTGGAACAGCTTGTTTGAGATTGATATTAGCCATTCTTCATCTCTTTGTTCTTATGTCCAAATTGAGACTGCAAATGACCACTAACACCAGCTTCTGATGGCACAGAAAGCTGTGTCTTGCTGAAAGTTTGTAAACAGAGAACCTTCAGTGTATAAAGCACACCTTCTACTCCTTCCTCTGTCTCTGGTCCTCATAGCTCCCTTTTGTTTGCACAGCTTGGTAGTAGGGAGTTCAGAAAAGGCCCTGGTAGATCAAGAGAACCACAGCTCCCTCCAGGGGCAAAGCAGCTTGCTCATACTTTATCCGACTGGCAGAAATCCAGGCCATTTTCCCAGTGCTGCTCATCTGTGAGCCAAAGCCTGCAGAATTCACATGTACTTTAAAGGGTACTTATAGATCCTTCTTTGCGTTTGCACACTTAACTCTAGTAAGCCAGGAACCATCTCTGAAAGAAAGAATACTTGGCATCTCTTACTAGCTAAAATAGACATTCTTCATTGTTCAGTTTGGTGGAAACCAACAGGCTCAGCATTTCTGAATTTGTTTCAGTCCTTTAATCATAGCAGGGAAGGGCTCTACCTATTGCGTACTTGAGAAGGAGTCCCGAACGTGCTGTAAATCTCCAAGTGAATTTAACCTAAAGCACTAAGTGGGAAAGTGAACAACAAAAAAAATACATGTACAAGGATTTTAATTGCTACAGTGTTAACAGGGTACTGCTGGGAGCAATTTGAATGTTCATCAGTAGGAGATTTGTTAAATAAATTGACACATGCATAAAACGGAACACCATGTAGCCATTAAAAAGGACATGGTAGACCAAAGTGTCTTGACATGCAGAGACGCCTAAGAGAGATTAAGTTTAAAAAAAAAAAAAAAAAAAAAAGTCCTGTCCTATCCAGCATCACTGTGTGTCTTTTTGTTTATTGGTTTCTTTTGATTTTTCTGTCACTCAATTCATGCCAATATGTTAGCCTATTAAGGTCGAGCTTTCCTAGGTTTTTGGGTTTTTTTTTTTTTTTTTTTGGCTATGTTGGATCTTCGTTGCTGCGCACAGGCTTTCTCTAGTTGCAGTGAGCGGGGGCTACTCTTCATTGCAGCATGTGTGCTTCTCATTGTGGTGGTTTCTCTTGTTGCAGAGCACGGGCTCTAGGCGTGCGGGCTCAATAGCTGTAGCTCGTGGGCTCTAGAGCGCAGGCTCAGTAGTTGTGGCGCACAGGCTTAGTTGCTCTGCAGCATGTGGAATCTTCCCAGACCAGGGATCGAACCCGTGTCCCCTGCCTTGGCAGGCGATTCTTAACCACTGCGCCACCAGGGAAGTCCTCTCCTAGGTATTTTTTAATGGTCCCTTCAAAGGACGAAAATAAGCTAACTTCTGAAACTAGTAGGGCAGCTATAAAGAAGAAAAAAAAAGCAATAATTAAACATGGAAGATGATGCCTTCATTCTTCTTGGGATAAATTTCTAGGTATCAGGCAGAGGCACTCCAAAGATTATTACTTTAAATATATCCCAAAATTCTGTATATTTCTTTTTATCTAAATAGTTATACCTTTTCAAAGAGTTTATCTGTGAAAGTTTAAAGAGCCTTTTAAATCCATCCCTCATGTTAGCTTTGTTTGCTCTGCCCCTTTCTGCCCCACCTCCCAGCAGCATCACATGTCCCTCAAAGGGAAACACTCTCTCTGGGGCACCCCAAAGATGTGTTCGTGGAAGAAGAGGGTGTAATCACACCCTCTCATTTCAGTGACACGAGGGTGATATGGATTGCCTTACCAGTAACGTTTTTTTGGTACCGCCTAAAAGGAGCTGTCACCTCTGTCCTTCCAAGCCCCAGCCCAGAGCTGGCATCTTGACCACCATCAGAAACTGTGAATGAGTAGGTAAAGGTAGAGAGATGGGAAGTACAGTTCTTGATTGATACAGTATTGAATTTATCTCACTTTTCAAATGGCAGGATCCCAAACCCCCTTTGACCCTTCAGAGCCCCCAGGATATGGAGATTTCTGTTTGCCAGATCCTTGTAGACTCTGCCCTGCCATGAAGAAGTTTTGTGCATTCTTCTAGCCAATCAGCTTGTATCACCTGAACCCCTTTAAATGTTTCCCTAAGGATAAACCACTGGCTTGGACTCTTTAAACTGTTCAAAATACAAAACTTCAATGCTTCTCAAAACCCTCTCTGGTTATTTCCAACCATTCTGTCTTGCTGTCTGTGTCAATCTTGCTTGGTGCCTGATATTGTTAATGAATAAGGAAGACTTTTTCATACCACTTTTATGCAGTTACCACCAACACCTGATCCTGAGTAGGGCCAGCATTTTTATGTATCATCTCCATAAAAAGAGGTAGTAGTTTGGCTGAGAGCATGTGCTGTAGAATTCGACTGCCCGTGTCCAGGTGCCAGCCGCACCACTTACTGGCTGTATGACTTTGGGGAAGTTATTTTTGAATTTAAATTTAACTAATTATTATCATCGATATTGTATGATCTTATTTTCAGCTGAGCCTCATAATATACTATGATTCCATTTCTTTTCCTGTACAACTTGTTTTTCCTGGAATTAATGGTTGTCTCATCTTTTCATTGGGTTAGTTTCCTCTGTGTCTATTATTATGCAGCCCCAAACTCTTCCAGAGCTCTAAAAGGCTTGTGTGTTTAATGTGTTGATGTGTTTGAGCATATTGAGAAGTTCAGTGGTTGTTATTTTTCTCTCTTTCTGAAAGCTTTTAAGACTCTCCTTGTCTACAGTGGTCTGAGATTTCATGACTGCATGTTTCCTTGTGAGTCTTTTAGAATACATTGTCCTGGACAAACTATTTGCCCTTTTTACCTGGAGAATTTTCTTTTATTTTTGCCTTTGTTAACTTCTTCCTTTCCATTTTCTGTGTTCCCTCTTTGCGGAATTCTTATTAATTAGGTGCTGGTGTTTCTGAAGTGATCTAATGATTTTCTCATCCCCCCCCCACCCTGCCCACCTTTTTGTCTCTATATAAACTATGCTACTTCCTAATATTTTCTCAACTCCATGGAATTGTTAATTTCTCTTGTCATAGTTCTCATTTCCAAGAGTTCTTTCTTGTTCTCTGAATATAGATATATCTTCTTATACATGATCTTGTTTCATGGAGATACATAGATTTTTTTTTCTTTTTTTTTACCTCTATGAGGACATTAATTACATATTTTTTTGAAATTTTCTTCTGATTCCTACACTGTTGTTGTTTCCTCTGAGTTTCATTTTTTTGTTTTAGTCGCTTTCATGTTAGAAGCTTCCTTTAAAATCTGGCGATCCCTGGCTGTTCATTCATATCTAAGACTGAAGCACTAAAATAACTGGAAAGCTTCAGGGGCAGGGCGGTGGACTTCTCCATAGCTGAATATGGGCTTCTTTATAGGCCAGTAAGGAGTGAGCTCAGCATTTTCATTGGCAGATCCCCTCTCCTCAAATGTATCTATATTTTTCTCTCTTGGAATAGTCAGTTTCCCTAGAGAGAATACTCCAGTCTCCTTCTTTGAGACTGGGGGTGCCGGGTAATAATTCTACATACCAGGGATCTGGGGGTGAAGGCATCTCATGGTTTAATATACAGACTTGTCCTTAGATTCCTTCAGTCTGTGAACTCAGTAATCGCCCTTCTCTTTAACAGCTTCTAAAATTTTGTTAACTGTTATTGTCACTTCCTGTTCTCTTTGTCCTATGGACCTATATATATTTTTTTCATTCCTTCACTGTCATTTTAGTTGAGCTTAAAGAGGGAGAGCAGTAAATGTATGTTTAATTTACCATATTTCCAGGCAAGCTATTTAACTTCTCTGTGTTTCAGTTTACTCATTTGAGAAAAGGGAGGGGAAAATAGTCCCTACCTGACAAGATTGGTCTTAAGATAAAGTCAGAAAATCTATTTATGGTCTTAGTTCTATGCTTGGCACACAGTATGCATCCAGAAATATCAGTGCTAATCTTATAAATTATAAAGTAGTAATAAATTATAGAAATATCTGATGAAGTGTTGTGTGAAGTGAGTTGAACATATCAATCAGTGACAGAGGTACAAAAATATCTCTCTTTGAAGTAAAATGTTAATATTTGTTTTAGGGAAATAGGGAAAAAATAATGTCCTTAGCTTGATATCAAGATTTATTATTTTAAAATGACATTAGTCAAAACACATGCTTTTTATGAGATCTGAAATAAGTTCCAGGCAAAATCAGTAGAAATCTTACTGCCAGTGAAACTGTTATTCATTGAAGCTTTTGAGCTCATAACTGTTTCAATCAATTAAATTATTTTTCTGCTCACTGCGTTTGAATTCAGTAAACCTGAAATACAGTTAAGTATAGTTAATTGCCTTGGTAGAACTGCTTCCTTCATTTCATCAACAAACATTTATTAAGCATTTACTGTTTTATCTGTGGTCCCTGACCTTTCTGCCTCTATCAAAAAAGATCAATAAGCAAACAGGCAATATCTACAAGGTATAGGAGATTTCACTGGGTCTCATCTGCAACAGAGATGACAGGATAGACTAGATGAACGATCCACTCAGGTCTAAACTGCGGCTATATCATTTTATACACATCACTGTTTATTAAGCCTTGACTCAAATTTGTAATCCATCTCCAGAAGTGCTTGTTTGTACGTGTGAGCCAAAACACACATATTAAACACATGCACAGTTTGTGGCTCACTACATTATATTAATTCCCCAGTGTCGGTCATCTCCATCCTGATGGAAAGAGAGATATAACTAAGACCCCAAATCTTTAAGTCCTTGACCTGTCCAAGAGGAATTTTACCTTAGTGGTGTTCCTTCAAGTGTCCAACTTTGGACAGCTGTGTTCAGTGTGAATCATTTAATAACCAAAGGCAAGCAGAATAGTGACTGAAGATACAGAGCACTCAAAACACAATACACGCACATGCACGCACACGTGTAAGTCTGTTCAAGGAGGAATCAAGAAAGTTCGTTTTAGACTTCTTAGAAAAAGCTTAATTTTTACGAAGAAGCAAGCTGTGACTTCCTCACTGTCTCATTTTTGCTTTGAGGAAGTCAAGGTAATTCTCAGTTAAGCTTAAGGTCCCAGCTAAGAATTGTACTTCACACTTGCCTGCCATCAGTTGCAGGCAAGTATCAGATACTTGGTGATCTCAGAATTATGTTAACTTAGATTCAGAAGATAACACAAGTTGGACCTCTAGATTCTGGCTGATAAACAAAAGGCAAAATATTAAATAAAGGATACTAGACAGAAAACTTCTTGAGGGCAAGAAGTTACCCTTGTATGGCCCAGTTCAACTACCTCAATCTCTTGCACATAATTGTGTGACAGAATAAATCAATAAATGAACTCTTGGAAATTTTAAGCATTGTTCATGAGAGCAAATTTATAAATAAATCATTCTTCAATGTGAATGAATTGCTTCCATACAGTTCTTTGCCCATATACTTATTATCTTCTATTGACGTCCCATGTGCTAATTTTATCTCCCCTGGTTTTTGAGGCAAAAGAGCAGGTCTCCACTTTCACGCCTATCACAGGGTCCAGCACAACCCTGGGCACAGAATAAGTGCTTGACTCATGCAGATTGATTTTGTGACTAACAGACATGGTGATAGCAAACATCCTCTGTCCTACAGCAGGCCTGGCCAAGTGGGACCCAGCAGATCCTGCTTCCCCCGGCGTGGCAGCAGCTGACTGGGGTGGCCACGCACACGTCGGTGCAGCATGCGACTGTGATTCCCGAGACCATGGCCGGCACCCAGCAGTTGGCCGACTGGAGGTAAGCAAGGCAGCAGGCATGTCTGGGATGGGAGGCATGTCTACCACTGACCCAGAGAGCTGCCGGGCTGGCCTGTACCAGAATCCCCTGCTTTTTAAATTAAAAAGATTATTAGGTGGAATAAGACTACAGTGTAATGAGAGGTTATTGTTAAATAAATGTGTACCAGGACACTAGAAATCAGCTTCATTACATTATGGTCAGTTGTCATTTTCAACCCAAAATTCAGTTCCATTATTTGATCACCAGTGTAATTCACCAGACTTGGCTTGGGATGATTTTTTGGTTGTTTCTCAGAATTAAATTCCACTCCCAGAAAACAAAGATTTGTCACCAGTGAAAGGATGCAGAAGAGACTCCCCGGGGCTCCTATGCAATTCCAGAAAGTGTTCTCGAGGTGTTTTGAGACGCGGGCACACTGGAGTCATAGCAGACCTCCCGGGGGAAGGCTTGACAGGGCTTTATTTGGGATGATAAACTCTGGTGTGTTTGCTGAGTGTGTCTCCTCAGTTGACAGTCACATCTTCGAGATCCAAGTGCACCTTCCGCAGACCCCAGAGGCATCCAGCTGATGGCCACCAGCATGCCACACCCCCTGCATCTGTTTCCAGAGCCCCCCACCCCATCCCACTCGCCAGCTTCATCACTGACACATTGCTCCGTTGTTTTTATGGCCGCTTTCCACTTTTCCTTGTACCTGCCACCCACCCCATCCCAACACCACCACCATGCCCCCCTGCACCAGTGCAGAGCCAAATGGCAGCCCCCAAGTTGTCCCCAACTTCCCGTGGCCCTCTGCACTGTCTCTCAGCCCGAACATCAGGGCAGGTCACACCCCTCACCCTCTTGACAGTCTCCATACCAACCACGGAGCCTCCTGACAGCTCCTTTTCTGACCTGAAAGGCTACTGTGAATGAAGAGCTCTGGATAAAAGGTAGAGAGGTAGAGAGACAGGCCCCCAGTCCAGCCTCAACTGCAGCTTCCTCTGTTCTGCCGGTTAATTTTCTAATTACTAATTTACTAATTCTAATTTAATTTAGTAAGAAGAAGAGAGGAACATGGGCTGTTTATCACAGCCCCATTCACTTCCCACTGACAGCACTCCCCCTACATCTACCCCCACTCATTGGAAGCACTTTCAAACCAGGTAAAACTGGGTTCATGTCTGGCCCTGCATGACCTGGGAAAAGTTACTTAACCTGTATGAGCCTTGGTTCTTCCTCAGTAAAGTGGGGATAATCATGTCTATTCATAGGATTGTTGGGAGGTTTAAATTTAAGATAAAGAAACAAAGCACTTGACTGAATTTAAGTACCATACCAGCGCCTGGTACATGACAGGCAGTAAATAGATCTGTTACCTGCCCTTCCCCCATTCACACTGGTTCATGCTCAGCAAGACCACCTTCTCTCTTCAGCTCATTAGGGACAACCACCAAGGGGAAAGCTGTCTGACCAGTTGTTTTTTTTTTTCCTCACCCCTTCTTCTCCTAAAAGACCACACATATGCTGTACTCCTTCTTTCCGTTGTCTTTCAGCATTTCTAGCTCATTGAATTTCAGCAATACTCACATACTCACTCACTCATGCATATTTTCTTATCCCTCATCCCTCCTCATCTCTTACCTGGTTATCACAGAAGACACCTAAAGCCAACACAGTTTCTTTTCAGTCTCTTCTCCATTTCATGTGTGGTCCAAAGAACATACGTAATCATAGCTAATAAACAAAAGAGAAGTACCAGTGCTAGACCTGTTATCAAAGGAAAAAGAGTGTCATGTCTGTAGATGAAATAGCAACAAAGTAAAGACGCTACAACATCAGTTTCTAAAGTTCATGTAAATGTCCAAAAGACTATCAAAATCTCTACAAAAGTGTCTCCCTACTTCTTTTTTTCCTATTCATCTTTCTCCCTAAGTTTCAAAGATAAATTTCGTAATATTTTAAAAATTCAGATGAATTCTATAGCTTTTCATTTTATTATGTATTAAATGGGTTTTTATGGGCAATTCTCTTAATTTATCACTACTCTTAATATTTCTGTGGGAAAATAAGCCTTTGAGCGCTATACAACCCAGATTCCGTATAACCCATTTTCAGGATAATGGCTGGCAGTATTTCTTATCAACATGTGTCTGACGTTAGTAATTTTCACTTAGTACCAAACGCTATACATGTCTAGTCAACCTTCAGTTAATCTAATTGTTCATTCAGGAAGCATGTAACTCATTAATCAGCTGCTACACGCCTGAGCATTGTGCTAGCCGCTGAGAAAATTCTAAAGTGTTAACACTTCCTAACGCCAGAAACATATGGCTCCCAGGCTTCGAAGTTTGTTTTTCACATAAACTATAATATCTTCCATTATAAAATGGTATTACTAAGATATCCTGCCTCCCTCACAGAGTGGAATCACCCACTGAAGGCACTTTGTAAATTCTAAAGTAAAATACACAGCACAGTCACCTGTTCGGGGACTTGAAAAGCTGGAGGGAATATTTATTTTCTCTCCCCAGAACTTAAGCTGAGTCTGCCTACTTGGCATTCTCCCCTCTTGAAATGCCCTCTTTCTCACTCACCAGTGTCCCTGCCACTTAAATGTTACTGCACCAGGGAAACTTACCTGTTGAAGTCACCTGGGGTGGCTCCTCCCTTCAACAGCTCTCCGGGTAGTGAGAGACCCACCTTTTGGTTTTAGTTTGGCTTTTAATTGGGGAGGGAACTTTATCTTATAAACGAGCTCTGTTTCTATAAAACCAGTAAAGAGCCTGTTCTCCCATCTTTCTTTTAGGAACACGCATGCTCACGGCAGCCATTACAATCCCATCATGCAGCAGCCGGCGCTATTGACTGGTCATGTGACCCTTCCAGCAGCTCAACCCTTAAATGTGGGCGTGGCCCACGTGATGCGGCAGCAACCTACCAGCACCACCTCCTCCCGGAAGAGTAAGCAGCACCAATCCTCTGCGAGGTAGGTGGTGTAAGAGTCTATCCCTGGAGGAAGGAAAGCTCAAGGAGCTTGGAAGTTAAAGATCTGGATCCCTGGAATGGGACAGGAAGTGGCCGGTAGAATTTGCTAGACCGTGTGGGGAGCACTAGGGTTTGAAGGAGGCACTCATTCTGAGGTCTGAGTGCTGACCCTGCCAGCACCCAAAGGCTGGGGGCCTGGGACCACAGTGTTCAGTGTCCGGGCCTTGAGCAGTTCTCCACTTCTCTAGCGAACGCTCAGGCTGACCTCTGAAGTTGCCTTTTCAAAACCATAATAACTTTATTTAAAAGTAGTAGAGGGAATTCCCTGGCAGTCTGGTGGTTAGGACTTGGTGCTTTCACTGCCGTGGCCGCCCTGTCAATCCCTGGTCCAGGAACTAAGATCCGGCTTGCGGTGCGGCCAAAAAAAAAAAAAAAAGGTAGTACAGAAATGTGCTTTCTTTGAAATCTAGTGTCAGAAATTTAACTCATTTAGCTACTTGCTTAAATATAAGCAGTAACTTGGGTTAATCCTAGACACTAACCAGCAGAACAATAATCTTTCCCATTTCCTTTAAATCCACTTTCATCTCCATGAACTCTTAAAAATCAAGATTGACAAAGGCCATGTGCTGTTTAGTTCCATTTATAAGGTATTTTGGAAAAGGTTAAGCTACAGGGACAGAGATCGGATCAGGGCTGCCAGGGGCTAGGGTTGGAGAGGAGAGGATTGACAAGGAACAAGCAGAAGGGAATTTTTCAAGGTGATGACGAAGTTCTATATCTGGATCGTGATGGGGGTTACCTGACTGTACATTTGTCAGAACTCATCAAACATTTCAAAAGGGTGTCTTCCACTGTATGTAAATACCTCAAGAGACCTGACTTTTAAAAAATAAGAGATTTCCAAACAAACGAACAAACAAAAAAATCAAGATCAAGATTGTGTGGATGCAGAATTTTTCCTACGTCTCTCTCCAGTGGCACTGGCGGGGAGGTACCTAACTGCTTATTTGGAATAGGCTAATCAAGAGAAGTCTAGTATAGGAAATGTCTAGTGAATTTTGGGTTTCGACTTCCTTGTATAGGAAGGTGCCAGAAATTAGGCCTGCCTTTTTGCATTCTTTTTCATTTGGAAACTAATCCAAGAGCTAACTTCCTTAAGTTGTCATCCTTCTCGAACAAGATTCTTATTTGGATGTTTCTGACAGCTTAGGGAAATTCATGTCAGATCGGTGGCAGGCTTCCAGAATGCTTTTGCGTGGCAGCCCTGTGACAGCACACCTGTGTCTCTGTTAGATTGGGTGGCAACAGAAGCCACTGTCTCGATCCTCACGTGCTGTCATGCTCACCCTGGTAGGTGGTCGCCAGAACCCTGGTCTGGCCGGGAGGTGGGGTTTAGCCTCCTTGTAGCTCACCTTGGCCAGGTAGGGGCAGGAAGAACCCTTGGCCTCTGACCTGCTGGCAAGTCCCTCTTTCTTGCCTCCTCACCACCCAGCTGCCTTTAGGAAGGCTCATTGCCAGTGCATTTCAAGATCAGTATCACTAGAGTGAAAATTATGTGTTTTCCTGTTTTTAAGACCAGTGCCTTAGGCGTAACAGTTGGGAGGACCAGAAGGCTTTCCCCTGTCAGGTGACGCCATCAGGCGCACTCTTCTTTAACAACACCAAATGGACCATATTTTAACTGCTCGAGTAGTGAAAACATGATCTCAAAATTGTCACATATCAGTAATAACAAATACATAGTTCTATGGTAAATACAGAGAATGGAACAATCTTCTCAGTAGCACTTCTTATTACGAGCCCCCCAAAAGGAACAAGCAACATATCTGATGTCAACTAAATGGAAAATTAAATAGATCTGCCTTTATGGAATGATTTTCATCTGTATTGCCGTCCCTTTAGCTAGAAGATGCTAGAATCTCTAAGGACATATCACAGTCTTAAGTTTCATTATAGGCTGGCTTTGGTCTCACTGTACAGATATGACCAAGGTCAGCAAGGGTTGATGGGGAGGGGAGAAGGTAAGGTATTTTTTTCTCTAAAGTTACCAGAAACTACGTTGGCTGATTTGATAAGTAATTTTGAGTTGATCAAAATCAAGATTAAAAGGTCCCTTTTTAAGCATACCTTTTCCTCTTGCATTTTTCCTGATTTTTCATTGCAATTGAAACAGACTGGTAAGCGTCCTGTGATGCCCATGTGTCAAAATCCAAAAAAAATCATTTTTTGAAAAATTATACCCACACAGATACTTTTATGATCATGTCCATAAAAGGAGGAAGAAGGGAAAGCTAAACTTTAACATCAGATCCTTTAGATCCAGGAACTCTTAGGAAGTGAGTGTTTTAGTTTAATCAGTGGTAAACCAGCCATTAGCAAGGAAACTAAAGCTTTCTGTGCAGATACCTTTTCTTCCACCTCTAAAACAAGAGCTAAGTACATTGGAGAGGGTGACCAGATTGAGCTTAGGAAGTTGGGCCTCGACCCTGAAGACAGGGGGCTGCACTGGGGCAGACACCCCTGAAATCCTGGGCGTTACGTCTGCCCCCACAAGACCAGCCCAGTCCTGGGTCACAGCCCTGTGCCCTCTCCTGAGAGCCCTGACTACTCCCTTTGTCCCGCTGGGGGCGGGTGCAGGGAGCCAGGCCAGAGCCCAGAGAAGACCAGGCTGCTGGCCACCCCCCTCCCGTCTGTGTCGCAGCTAACTGAAAGAGAGAGCTCCACAGGCAGCCGCTTCTGCAGTCACATTAAGTCTGAGTGCCCTGGCCCTCTACCTGTTTTACGGAGACTTGGGCAGAGCTGGTGTTTCTAGACAGTTGAGCTCCTCGGAAGGAGCTGCCGGGTCTGAGCCTCTCCGTGAGCGTGCGTGGCTTTGTCGTTCCAGAAACGTCTCCACCTGTGAGGTGTCCTCCTCTCAGGCCGTCAGCTCCCCGCAGCGGTCCAAGCGTGTCAAGGAGAACACGCCTCCGCGCTGCGCCCTGGTGCACAGCAGCCCGGCCTGCAGCTCCTCCGTCACGTGCGGCTGGGGCGACGGGGCCTCCAGCACCACCAGGGAGAGGCAGCGGCAGACGATCGTCATTCCTGACACCCCCAGCCCCACGGTCAGCGTCATCACCATCAGCAGCGACACAGATGAGGAGGAGGAGCAGAAGCATGCCCCCGCCAGGTGAGGCTGTGCCACCTTCAGACTCCAGGACGGAGCGGAGTTGCGTTTCCGTCTCGCGCAGAGACAGTTACGGTGGATCTGGACCACCTTCCATCGTCCAGCGTGATGACCCCTCTCTCCCGGCCCCTGAATTTTGGCTTTGCCGTGTCCTGGAGCCCTAAGGTGATTTCAAGGGAATGTCAAAGAGATTTTCCATAATTGTTGAAAGCCGAAATAATTTTGGGTCACTTTGGTCTTAAAAAATAGTTGCAGGCCCTTTACATTTGGGGGACGTGAGACCATAAAATCAGGCACACGTTGCCAGTGTATTTCAACCCTCGTACGCTTAAAAATCTCTGCCTCGGGCTATTGAATTTATTCCTAGTTGGTCAGGCTATTTCTCTAACACTGCCTTGGCTCTCTCAGAATTTGAGGTAATTGTCCAATTAATCAGAAAGTTTCCTGTGTCTGATTAACGTGGTCTATCAAACTGCCAGTTGGCTCTTCACCCAGAGAGCATTACTGTTTATTCCAAAGTAGTAAGAACTCATTTTAGTCTCTGTATGCTTCCTGGGGAGAGGGAGGAAATATTTATTATATTTGCGAGACTTTTCACCCTAGTGCCAGAGCCTGTTTTCTACACTTTCCAGCCAGACTGCAGCGGAGCGCGGTGTGAGCTTGGGCTGTCTGATGGTCCCCCGGAACTTGCTCCTCTGAACAGTCGGTCCCCTGGCCTTCAGCACCCCCAGGCCTCGGGACCTTGTAGATCCAAAGTCTCACAGTCCCAACCTGCTGGCTCCTCCCTTTGGGACCCAGGACCTGGGAAGGGAGGCCTGCCCCACGCTGCCAGTCAGCGCACATCCCATGACCTGATGTGAAGCTTAACATTCACAGTTAGGCCCAAATCACTAATTCCTGATTGGATACAAAGTCCCTGATTATAATCACAAATTCTTGTGATTAGATAATAAATTCCTACACTTAAAATCATTACAAGATATGCAGACAGACTGATTTAAACATTCTCACTACAGCTATTTCTTCCTGCATGGGGCATCCCCTTCCCATCTTTATAATGAACTCAGCGTCTTATCTTCTCATGATAGGGCTAGTGTATCTCTCATTCCAGTGTCCTCTTTAATGGCCCAGCCTAGTCTTCAGTGTGTCTCAGAGAAGCATATCATGGAGTATTTCTGGTCCTAGCATTGGGCCAGGCGCTAGAGGGACCACGGGGCTGGGGGGATGGGGCTCAGTGCTTCATTCCCAGGCTGCCTGTTCCAGAACTGGGCTCAGTTTCCTTTTGGAGAACAGTCCCAAGTTGAGTCAATACCCCGTCCTGCCCAGTGCCTCGTGCCTCGCAGGCCCTTCCCAAAGAGAAAGGCTCCTCCCGGCTCCGGCCCGGCCCCTGGCCTGGAGCAGCTTCTGCACACATTTGTAGCATCAGGCACGAGAAGGACCAGCAACCTCACACAGCCCTTTGCCACAACTGGAAAAAGGCGATTTTAAAATCTGACAATTGACTAGATTGGAATATCATTTTGACATTTGAATTGACACAGAATCTCGACCTGTGTGCTCAGGAGAGAACTGAATAGTGGGTCTGAGGAGAAGGAGAATGAGAGAGCCATCTCTCCACCTGTCAAGGCTGCTGCCGGGGCCGTGAGCGCAAAACGAGCCAAAGCACAGGCTACTTCCGCAGCAGCTCGGGGGCCCAGAAAGAAGAGAACTGCAGTACTTGACAGCATGTGAGGACCCTGGTGACTTCACAGATGAGTCAAGACTTAGGGGAGGGCAGGGAGGGAGCTGACTGCCAGGTGCGTGTGTAAGCGACAACCACAGACAGCGACAGGGGGCTGCTGAGTACCAGAGCTTCATACAGTGGAAAATGCAGGGGAAGGCCCGCCTGCCCAGGGGAACGAAACGCACCAGAGAGGTTCCGCCAAATGGGGGAAGCTGCAGGCTGAGGCCAGCGCGTAATCGAGACGGGTGGCAGCTGTGCACAGGTGTGACGGGAGGCGCGCAGAATGAGATGATGGTGTTTTCTGGAGGGATCAAATGACTGTTGCCTTAAAGGAGTGTTTTAGGACCCAGGAAGACAGGAAGGTGTATTTGAGTCTGAGGAGGATCAAACAGAAACCAGTAGCTATTTTATTCATAGCGAAACCACCGTGTAATGCGGCCACGTTAATGTGACTGCATTTTGTAATGAGAAAAAAAACGGGGAAATACGATTACTCGTTCTTAGATATCAGAATTTTTATTTATTTATTTATTTGTTTATTTATTTTTGGCTGTGTTGGGTCTTCGTTTCTGTGCAAGGGCTTTCTCTAGTTGTGGCAAGCGGGGGCCACTCTTCATCGCGGTGCGCGGGCCTCTCACTGTCGCGGCCTCTCTTGTTGCGGAGCACAGGCTCCAGATGCGCAGGCTCAGCAGTTGTGGCTCACGGGCCCAGTTGCCCCGCGGCATGTGGGATCTTCCCAGACCAGGGCTCGAACCCGTGTCCCCTGCATTAGCAGGCAGATTCTTAACTACTGCGCCACCAGGGAAGCCCTAGATATCAGAATTATGGCAAAATTTAACACAGTAAATATTTATTGGCCCCACTGGTAAGATATTATGCTCGGAACCACAGGTGCTACATAAATAAGGTAGACAGCCTCTGTCCTCAGGAGGTTTGCAGGGTAATAAGCCAGGTAAGACGTGTGCAAATCAGCATAACACAAAACAGAATATCAGCCCCCTAAAAACTAGCAGAGGACTGTGGGGATTCAAAGGGGAAATAGCTTGAGGAAGTAGCAGGGGAGAGGAGGCTTTTCAAGGTCAAAGGTCCTGATGGGTGTGGACAGTGGGTAGAGGAGGTGAGACTGCAAATTCCAGCGAGATAGGTGGCGGGCGGAACCTCAAAGTTGGGCAGAGGGGATCAAGAGCACGTAGGGCCACTGATCAGAGAGAAAGCGGGAGACAAGGAAAAAAGGGATTTCAGATTGGAAAGGGAGATCTGAGGTCTCTCCTTAGGTGGGCGTGGCCAGCTTTGCGAGGAGGTGCTGAGGAGCTGGTGGGAAAGCATCAGTCCTGGGAAAACAAGGCCGTGCCCCCAGGTGCAGCCCACGGGGGAGCCTCCCAGCGGCCCTCCAGCTGGAAGCTTCTCTACCTGTCAGTGCTCCAGCGTGAACCGTGGAGACTTCCCTCCTAGGCCCTGACCGTTCTCGTTCCCAAACCTGATTTCTCCCAGCCGTGAGCATCATGATTCTGATCTTCCGTGTTCCTGACCTCATTTCCTATTTGCGGCTCACCCCCAGTGCTAGCCCTGTAACCCTGCCTGAAATGCCGATCACCCCCCCTCACGTGACTCAGGCTCAACACAGCAGCCAGAGAGCGGGGTGAGGGGCGATGATGCTCACAGGGACGGTGAGCGCGGACCACATGGCGGCGTCTTTTAGAGCCGACGTGAGACAGATAATGGTAAATCCACCTTTTTTAGGACTAAGCTTGTCACTAACTCTCCAGGACCAGCTGATAATTGCCTGGAATTTTCAGAAGAATGCCAAAGCAAAATTATCATTCCCGACCCCCAGTATGTGGCACTGTTCGTTGCCATATTAGATGGATGGTCAGCAATTCCTCCTTGTAAGGAGGACTCCAGAGCGTGAGGGGCAGGCTGGGGGTGAGTGAAGTAGAGAGGAGGGGAGTCATAACAGACATTCCCCAGGTGTTCTCACCTGCACTTTCTGTGCATCATTCGATGGAATATACAAGGCCAGTAGTTGTAGTCCCATTTGATAGATGAGGAAACTGAGGCCCGAGAAAGGTAAGTGACTCACCCAGATTGACAAAGGTTCTAAGTAGCAGAATTAGGATTCAGGTTCTGTGACATTGAGGAAATGGCAGTCTTAATTACTGGCAAAAATAACTGATTTCTCTTCAGTCATTAATTCAACACATTATAAATTGTGTCCTGTGCTTCCTCTGACCACCACCGTGCCCACACCCATGGTCACACCCACTGTGTGCAGGGCACCAGGCCAGGGCAGTGGGAGAGTCCAGGGTACGTTCACTGAGCCCCAACTGGGGCCAGGCGTCGATTGGTCAGAGTGCTGGGAGCAGCAGGCAGGGCAGAAGTCAGCTCTTCTCATTCTTTAAGAAGATTTGAAAAAGTGAGGAGGCCAAGAAAGACCCAGCAGCCTCCTCTTTCTCGATGTTGGACGAGGGGGCTCTGTGGTCATGGCTAGAGAATTTGCCTAAAGATAGCAAACAGATATTTTTCTGGGTACCCCAGGATTAGGAAGTAGATCCAGTCTTATTTTAAATATATATAAATGATTTTGATTAGAGGAGCATTTGACTGTCCACACGTGCTGAATAAGCTCTTTTCTCCCTTGAACTTTCCTTGGAGAAAGCTTATAGGTGCACGTCTTATTCAGACCCTTCTGCCAGCCTTGCCTTGTGCTGCAACTGTCTTTTAGAGGCCATGAGGCTACATCATACAGTCTTCCAAAGTGTGTGACCAGAGTGGCTCATTTCAGCTGATCAATTAGAAATAATTTTGCCCAGTCTCCATTATTCATTCATTTATCTGTTCATTCAGTTATCTGACTATTTCTGGTAGACGGGGTTCATTTACTTCGGTCATCAGGGCACTGCTATATTCTTCATCACTTGGGGAGTGTGTTACAGCTAATGTGACCAAAATGTGAACTTCAATAGAAGATTGATTCATCAGGATCACTAAGTATTTTAAACAGGGATCACTCTGAAAATGTTTATGAAAAAAAAAATGTGACCCTAAATGTTCTTCTTTACACTAAATTGAAAATCTAGAGAAATTACTATAGAAAAGGCACAGTCAGGAAGCTGATGGACTGCTGCTCAAAAGACAGCCTGAAAAATTAACATCCACTTAACAGGGGAAAAGCGTGCACACCCACTTAGGCCAGCATTGTGCTGTGCTAGTGGCATCAGAGTCAAGCTCGAGGGAAGAAGCAAAGGACCCAACTCACAGTGCCATTTGGAGGGCTTGTTGCTTCGCGGTGTTAAGTTACACCCCACAGATGAACAGAGGATGTTTTGTCCAGGGAACTCTACTGCATCTTCATTACAGGGTTACGTTCAAAACACCCCAGTGGGGGGCTTCCCTGGTGGCTCAGTGGGGGGCTTCCCTGGTGGCTCAGTGGTTAAGAATCCGTCTGCCAATGCAGTGGACATAGGTTCAAGCCCTGGTCCAGCAAGATCCCACATGCCGCGGAGCAACTAAGCCCGTGCACCACAACTACTGAGCCTGCGCTCTAGAGCCCACGAGCCACAGTTACTGAGCCCACGTGCCACAACTACTGAAGCCCGCGCGCCTAGAGCCTGTGCTCCGCAAAAAGAGAAGCCACTGCAATGAGAAGCCCACGCACTGCCACGAAGAGTAGCCCCCGCTCGCCATAACTAGAGAAAGCCCACGTGCAGCAGCAAAGACCCAACGCAGCCAAAAATAAATAAATAAATAAATAAACCTATTTTTTAAAAAAACACCCCAGTGGTTAAGGGGCTGCATTTTATGAAAAGACTCTGTTTTGAAGAGGAGACACTGCACCGGAGTGTTCCCAGCCACCTGTCCTAACACTGCCGCACGTTACAAAGCTTTCACAGACGTGTAGCGACTTCCTGGTGTCCTCCCTGCCTTCTGCAGGGCAGAGGGAGGAGGGCGGGAGCGGATTGGGAAGCACAGGGCAGAGCCATGCCCAGCAGATGGACCCAGCGTGGTCAGGAGAGACTCGCAGGCTGGAGCGCAGGAGGTGGAGGGAGAGTGAACACCTGCTGCTGTGCGTGATGCATGAGGACTGGGGCCAGCCTTGGCTCCTTCTAGGCCCTGTTTCAGATTTCTCCAGAAGGTAGTCATGTAAAAAGTGACCGTAGTGGTGACATGGATGTGTGTGTGTGTGTATGTTGAAAGACATACACATAGATATAAACATGTGGATAATGTAACGCGAATGTAATGTATGCACCAAATTTAAAATGTAGATTTTTTGGTTCTCACTGATGACTTTAAATTGGAAGCCACATGATACATCGGAAGGAGCACACTGGCCTGGTGGCCTCGTCGCCCGGCCCCTCTTTCCACACGAAGGGCTGGTTAAAAGCAGTCGGCCTTGTATTTATTTCCAGCTGGGTGGAGAGGGAGTGGGCACAGCATAGCGAGCCGCGCGCGCGCCTGTGCAGGTGGCCGGGTCGGCAGCTGTCACCTCCATCAGCTGGGACAGCTGTCCATGCGAACAACCCCGTGACCCACGCTTGGAGGAGACCACCGTCACCAACTGTGCCCCTGGTGGAACCAGCAGGAGCAGTCTCAGTTGCCTTATGTTCTCAGTCTCGTGGGTAGCAGGGGGCTGTGTAGCTGGTGATTAAAAGGGAGTGCAGGCTCTGGACAACCCAACAGCGAAAAAAATAACAACCTAATTTAAAAATGGGCTAAGGACTTGGACCGATGTTTCTTAAAAGAAGACACGTACGGGGCCAACAGCCATATGAAAACTGCTCAACGTTACTCGTGATCAGGGAAATGCAAACCAAAACCATGATGAGATATCACCTCACACCTGTCGGGATGGCTATTATCAAAAAGAAAAGATAACGAGTGTTGACGAGGAGGATGTGGAGACACTGGAACTCTTGTGCACTGTTGGTGGGAATATGAATTGGTGCAGCCGCTATGGAAAACAGTATGGAAGTGCCTCAAAAAAATTAAAAATAGAGCTGCCATATGATCTAGCAGTCCCATTTCTGAGTATTTATCCAAAAGAATGGAAATCAGGACCTCAAAGAGATAGCCACTCCCATGTTGATTGCAGCATTAGTCACAATAGCCGAGATGTGGAAACAACCTAAGTGTCCATCAGATGAATGGACAGATGAATGGGTAAAGAAAAGGTGGCGTGTGCATACAGTGGAATTCTGTTCAGCCTTAAAAAGAAGGAAATTGTGCAATATGCTAAAAACCTCTTACGTGAGCTATCTAAAAGAGTCAAATTCACAGAATCAAAGAGTGGAATGTCGGTTGCCAGGGACTGTGGGTAGGGGGAAATGGGGAGTCACTGATCAACAGGCATACACTTCAGTTGAGATGAATAAGCTCTACAGATCTGTACAGCATCACAGCCATAGTCATCGCTACTGTATTGTATACTTAGAATTTTAAGAAGGTAGATCTCATGTTGCATATTCTTACCACAATAAAATAAAATTTTTTAAAATAAATAAACTAAGACCACACTTAGTCACACATAGAAAAAGAAGAAGAATGCTAGCTCTTGGTTCCAACCTGACTTTGCCCCTAACCAGCTGTGTGACCTTGAACAACTAAGTGACCTAAGCTCTCCACATCTGAAGTTTGTTGTTCTTAAAATGAAAGTTGTAATATTCTTCACCTCGTAGTTTTGCTGTGAGGATTAGAGGGGATAAAACATGCAGAGGACTTTGAACAGTAGTTGTGCGTTCAGTAAACGTTTCCTGTATTTAGTAATCAATGCCATAGTAACAGAAGAGCAGTATTTTTTACATATAGCATTGATTATGGCATCAGAGGCATGAAATCAGTCATGGAAAGTTCATTGGTGGAGATGAGTTTTGACTCAGGTCTTGGAGGACGGAATTGACGGTGATTGGCAAATGGAAATCAGAAGCACATTCCGGTTAGGGTCCTGCAGAGAAGGGGTCACAGATTTGTGTCTGATCCTCCAGCAGTGTTTTCTCCATTGGGGCTGACTTCTTTACTTAGCTCCTTATTTCTTTTCATCATTTTAAAATGATGGAAATCATCTATTGCCATGACAGCACAAGGCAGTCATGAACTCTGGCAGCTTTGTTTTTTATTTGGAAGTGATGTTCTGTTGAGACCACTTAAGCAAGCATCTCTCATTCTTCTGCTATCACTGTCTCTCACTTCCATTACCAGTTCATAATGGGATTGATAAGCTATCAATGATAATTAGACACTACAGTGGGATGAAGCCCAGTAGAATAGACACGTAGGAGCCAAAAGAACCCATAGTAGTAATGTCAAATGTGTGCTCATTTTTTTTAATATAATTTTTAAGTGATTAGCTTTTTTTTTTTTTTTAATTTATTTTTAGCTGCGTTGGGTCTTCGTTGCTGCACGCGGGCTTTCTCTATTTGTGGCGAGCGGGGGCTACTCTTCCTTGTGGTGCGCAGGCTTCTCATTGTGGTGGCTTCTCTTATTGCGGAGCATGGGCTCTAGGCGCAGGGGCTTCAGTAGTTGTGGCTCGTGGGCTCTAGAGCGCAGGCGCAGTAGTTGTGGTGCACAGGCTTAGTTGGTCCGCGGCATGTGGGATCTTCCTGAACCAGGAATCGAACCCCTATCCCCTGCATTGGCAGGTGGATTCTTAACCACTGTGCCACCAGGGAAGCCCGTGTGCTCATTTTTAAACTGACTCATTTAACAGTTTCTCATTTGTTCTCTAATCTGCATAGTACATCAGGTAGAGCACAGAGATTTCTAACAATAGAAGAGATTAAAAACAGAGCTATCAAATTAATTCACCTTTTCCAAACCTGTCACATGTAAATCCAAAGAGGTAGATAAATCAGCATTAGACTGTGTTGTACCTATCTGCTCCTTGGGCATGGGGACTGCCAGATCAGAAAAAAGGGATGGGACCCATGAAGAGTTCGGAGAGGTTTTCTCCCACACTCCTTGGTATAGATGACAAGATACTGACACGCAGAATTCCTCAACATTTCCGTCGGGAGATGGCCCTCAATTCTGAGGGGTCATCTAGAGCAAGCTGTCAGTTGTTACAAGATTTTTGCCAGAAAGCCTTCCTTCAGTGACAAGAAACTCACTGATTCATTAAGCGGCCCATTGTATGTTCAGATAATTCCAGTTGTCAGGGAATTTGTACTCGTATTGAGCTGAAGCTTCTCCACAATTTCTAAAATTGAGTGAAGAATTCCAAATATGTCCAACTTGAATTTTATTGCAGCTTGGCCAAACTTAGTGGTGTGTGTGTGGGTGTATGTGTGTGTTTAATTTGCTCATTTTCTAAACTATTCAGAACCTAAGGAGGATATATAGTCAGCAGGAATTGTCTGGGTCTGGGTCTACATATAAGGTACACTTACTAAAAGGATTTATTTTCTCTCCAAATTAGGAGTAAAGCGAATCCTATTTTAAGTGTCTTTAATAATAAATCTTTAAGGGACCATCACAATGGCTCCCTTAAGGCCACTCTCCCTAACGGATGTCATAGCAGGTTAGAGCTGGAGGGACACCCAGGGTCACCCCAAAATCCAGGCCACCGCCCGAGGTCACACCAATAAATGGACAGCCACACCAGGACTAGAGCACGAGCTCCCAGGACACATTTGGGAGCAGCCAGCCTCTGTTCTTCGCGTGGGGTCCGCCACCCACAGACCACGCGTCTGCAGCAGAACATTTCTGCGTTTTGTGAGATGACCAGATAAGTCACTGTGTGTGTGTGTGTGTGTGTGTGTGTGTGTGTGTGTGTGTGTGTGTCGTTTAATCAGGCAGAACTGGCTGTGACCGAAGCTGAGCATGAAGGGCAGGACACCCGGAGCTGCGTGCTCATGGCCTGACCCTGGTCCTGGGAGCGTTTTGTGATGGTGCCGGGGGTGGAGGTGGAGGGCTGGGCGTTCCTTTAACAGCGTCTTATTACACGACAGACTGCTTGCAAACCAGCCCCGCCCCCCCCCCCCCCCCCACAGAAAGCAGCTGCAGGTTTCGCCTGTCTATGTTTTTTTAAGGCGGCTCTTCTTCCTCCCAGGGCTCCTCCCAGTTCCACAGCTTTCCACAACTCTTGCTGCCCTTGGTCCCTTGTCCCTACTTTCCAGGCATGGGGACCTTTCCCTGACGCCCCACTTTCTACTTCTTTTGCCAGATCTCAGTCGTCCCCTCCCCGCTGATCCCATTTGCTTCCTTTTATTTATATATATATAAATTTATTTATTATATTTTAAATATAAATTTATTTATTTTATTTTATTTATTTTTGGCTGTGTTGGGTCTTCGTTGCTGCGCATGGTCCTTCTCTAACTGTGGCGAGCGGGGGCTACTCTTCATTGTGGTGCACGGGCTCCTCATTGTGGTGGCTTTTCTTGTTGCAGAGCGTGGGCTCTAGGCACGCGGGCTTCAGTAGTTGTGGCACGTGGGCTCGTAGTTGTGGCTCGTGGGCTTAGTAATTGTGGCTCGCAGGCCCTAGAGCCACGGGCTTCAGCAGTTGCAGCACACAGTCTCAGTAGTTGCGGCTCGCGGGCTCTAGGGCACAGGCTCAGTAGTTGTGGCGCACGGGCTTAGCTGCTCTGCGGCATGTGGGATCTTCCCGGACCAGGGCTCGAACCCATGTCCCCTGCATTGGCAGGCGGATTCTCAACCACTGCGCCACCAGGGAAGCCTGCTTTCTTGTTTCTGAATAAGCATATGGACTTTTAAAAACTTGAGATAGAATTTGCTTGCCATACAGTTCACCCATTTAAAGTGTACAATTAAATGGTTTTGGGCCTATTACATTAATTTTTTAAGTTGTGGTACTACATATATAATAAAATTTGCTATTTTAACCATTTTTAAGTGTACAATTCAGTGACATTAAATACATTCACAGTGTGTGCAGCCATCACCACTATTTCCAAAACTTTTCATTCACCTCAAACAGAAACTCTGTACCCATTAAGCAGTAACTCCCCAAACTCCTCTTCCCTCAGCCCCTGGTAACCTCTAATCTACGTCTGTCTCTATGAATTTGCCTATTCTAGGAACCTCATATAAGTGGAATCACACAGTATCTGTCCTTTTGTGTCTGGCTTATTTCACTTAGCGTAATGTTTTCAAGGCTCATCCGTACTGTAGCATGTATCAGAACTTTATTCGTTTTTATAGCTGAATAATATTCCATTGTGTGGATATATCACATTTTGTTTATCCATTGACCAGTTGATGGGCACTGAGGTTATTTCCACCTTTTGGCTATTGTGAATAATGCTGCAGTGAACGTTAGCATACAAGTATCTGTTAGTTTCTGCTTTCAGTTCCTTTTCGTACTTCACCTAGAGCAGAATTGCTGGGTCATACGGTAACCATTTACCTCAAACTATGTTTGAGCAACAAGCATGTGGGCTTTTTGCATTTAAACTGTTATAAGTAGGAAGTGTAGTTCTTTATTAATTAAGATATATCCATTTTATCAAAGTTAGCATGAAGAACTATAAATATATGCAGTCAGTTCATTCCTCACCTTCTTTTGAGTTCTTAATTATCATCTGCACAGCTCATTTGACAGTTCATCGTGGAAGTCTTTATGACATCCCTTCTCTTTAACTGATTATTTTAAAGCTTTTACTGTTTAACTTGTCATGTTTTTATACAGTCCCCCACTGAGATGTTAATCTCCTCCAAGATCGGAGACATGTATTATATTTCTTTATACAGAAATTCCCTGTAGCACCTAGCATAGATCTCTAAGATACCTAACTGATGAGTTTTAACTTCTTTCATATCAATCTCTGGTTTATTCCTAGACTAGAAACTTTTCCAGCAAGTATGTACCTTCGTAGAATTCATTTTGCCTAGAGATGTTTTTTGCAAACCTGTTTTCACCTGTTTTTAAATGAAGTAACGCTAATAATAATAATAATGATAGGAGCTAGCTTTTTTTTTTAATTGGAGTATAGTTGCTTTACAATGTTGTGTTAGTTTCTGCCACACAGCGAAGTGAATCAGCCATATGCATACATACATCCCCTCCCTCTTGGACCTCCCTCCCGCCCCTACCCGCCCCCCCCCCCCCCCCCCGCCATCCCACCCAACTAGGCCATCACAGAGCACCAGACTGATCTCCCTGTGCTATACGGCAGGTTCCCACTAGCTATCTATTTTACACATGGTAGTGTTTTTATGTCAAACCTAATCTCCCAATTCATCCCACCCTCCCCTCCCCGCCATGTCCACACGTCTGTTCCCTACGTCTGCCTTTCTATTCCTGCCCTGCAAATAGTTTCATCTATACCGTTTTTCTAGATTCCGCATATATGCATTAATATACGATATTTGTTTTTCTCTTTCTGACTTACTTACTTTACTCTGTATGACAGATTCTAGGTCCATCCACATCTCTACAGATGACCCAATTTCATTTCTTTTTATGGCTGAGTAATATTCCATTATATATATGTACCACATCTTTATCCATTCATCTAGAAGCTAGTTTTTATAGTATACTTAACTGTGTGTCGTGCACCATCCAAAGCACTTTCCATGTATTTTCTCACTTACTTCTCAAAACAAGCCTGTGACATAGGTACTATTAATATACATCTTACTGATAAGGAGACTGAATCGCTCAGAGGTTGAACAGCTAAACCACCAGCACATGCTGAAGTTAGACATCTGTCTGCCGGGCATGTGTGCTTATCCACAGACACAGTTAGGGAGGGGACCCTTCTACCCTGAACCGGGGAGGACAGAATATGCAGCCCCAGAAGGATTATCTGGCCCAGATGTCAGCAGGGCAGAGTTCAGGGAGCAGGGAGTCAGGCCTCCTGCGGGCTCACTCCCAGCCCCTCAGCCTTTCGTAGGCTAGCAGCCCTGCTGTCCTCCCACTTCCTGGGGCTCGAGTTCCCTCATTTCTCTGCCGCCCTTAGTGGTGGTAGGATTGATCTTGGAATGTGGCCTGTGGCTGGCTGTGTGACCTTGGGCAAGACACCTGGAGGGGGCATTGTGGCTGCATTAGGTGCTCTATAAATACCAGCTTCTTCTCTTAGCAAAGTAGTTGCAAACTGACCGTCTTATTTAGGCAATCGATATTTCTTAAAAATAGACGATCAATATACAAAAATAGATGAAAATCCATTTTTAAAACCTTCCCAATAAGCAACAAATTCCATATCCGTCATCCCACCAGCCTCTCACTAGCTTGGAGGCAGACAGAATTGGTTCCCAAAGGAACCAAACGTAAATATCTCCGGAAAAAATGTGCTGGCCCAGAGCCATCCAAAGCTAGTTCCTCCCTATCAGCGTATTAAGTCTCAGTTATAGGATGAAGACCAGGGATTCAGAGCCACGCCCTCACCGACTCAGCATCTCTGCCCTCACCCAGACGCGGTGCCGGTCCCCCACCCCATCATCACCCAGGCAGAGGGGAAGCTGCAGGGCTGGGCCTCTCCTGAGAAGGGGACTCAGAGGTCTTGGGTCGCTGCTGTGTGTGGGATTAGCGTGCTCAGAGCCTCACTCTCTCCCGTCCCTCTCACTGCGTCCCGGTTCTTCTTGGATGTCCTGTTCCCTCCTGCCTAAATTGGCTGGGTCTTCCAGGTCCCGAGCCTCACAAGCTTATGTTGTTCCCTTCCCGGCGGTGTGTTTCTCCTACACCTGGGCCTTAGGTGGCCTGGGTCTGGCTGGGTTCTCTGTTTGCTTTCGTGTGCCCTTCCAGTGGCTCAGAGGGCACTGCCACACAGCTCTGCTGCACGCACCTCCCCGGTAGGTCAGCTGAGCCCGGCTGCACAGGGGACAGCCCAGGCCTGCCCGGAAGTTTCTCTCGCCCCCATTTCCAGAAGCTTCTGTGGGCCCCCCTCCAGCCCCTTCTCCCGTCCTCACATATTCCCCCACCCCCACTGGTCAGACTGGTGACACTTGTGCCTCCCCGTTAGAGTTCTGGAGAGCAGAAGTCACATTCCTACCCCGTCTCCGGCTCTGCCTGCCCCTGCCCCAGAGCACAGAGAGGCTCTTCGCCGTCAGTTTGGTGTCTCCCTCCCCAGCCTCTCACAGTCCTGGTTTCTCCCTTTCCGTCTCCAGCCCTATGTCCAAGCAGAGAAAAAACGTCATCAGCTGTGTCACGGTCCACGACTCTCCCTACTCCGACTCCTCCAGCATCACCAGCCCCTATGCCGTGCAGCACCGCTCCGGGCACGGCGCCACCACCTTCGACACCAAGGGGAGCCTGGAGTCGCACTGCACCGGGAACCCCCGGACCATCATCGTGCCGCCCCTGAAAACCCAGGCCAGCGAGGCGCTGGTGGAGTGTGATAGCCTGGGGCCAGGTAATTTGGGGCCGGGGCGGCCAGCAGCATCTCTCCGGAGGCCGGTTTTCTGGTTCCCTGCTGCTCGCCATCTTGTTACGGGAGAGCTACTAAGCCCCGGGTGGTAGTAGATCCTCACCCAAGGATCCTGTTCAAGAAGACTCCTTGTTGTCAGCCCAGGAGGCCAGAGCTGACCTCACATCTGTCAGAAAAGGTCCTCCCTGTGATGGCCACCTCACTTCTAAACTGTATCTC
Organism: Balaenoptera acutorostrata; assembly: GCF_949987535.1. Taxonomy (NCBI): domain Eukaryota; kingdom Metazoa; phylum Chordata; class Mammalia; order Artiodactyla; family Balaenopteridae; genus Balaenoptera; species Balaenoptera acutorostrata. The sequence continues at coordinate 15,054,888 of NC_080070.1, forward strand.
ATGAATGGATGGATGGATGGGGTAGGGAGTTTGCAAAGAGTTGGTCGCCTGAGCGAAAGCAAGCCTGGTCAGCCCTCAGTGTTTCCTACTGAGAGTGGCTTGTCTTTGCTCTCACGGGACTGTCCCTCAGGAGCCGTTTGTTCTGGAATTATCCCATTTGGGCGCCCCTTAGGGTTCTCACACCTGGAGGCAATGCACCGTTTTAACATTCAGGAGAGTGAGAAGGAAGCCTTTCTTTTGTAATATGGGAGAAGGGTGAATGTGAGAGTGAAGGCGAGTAAGGGAACCAGTGTGTCCCAGGGCCGGTGCATCTGTTTAGGTAAAAGATACATCTGAAAGGTGAGACTCTGGGCATTGACCCCTCAAACCTCTGCTTGCCGTGCACCCTCAAGTCCTCAGGTCGCCCCGCACGTACCCCAGTTATAAAGATCGCAGCCTTAAGTGCACACAGCTTGGTGTGAAGGGCTCTCCTGCTTAATTAACAGTGAAGGTCTCAAGACTATGTTGTTGAAAACCTCAAGACCAGCCCTTTTACCGAACAGGAAGAGAAGGAAATATTCCTTTTCATCTGTAATGTAAAATCCAAAAAGCTCCAAAAACCAGATTTTAAGTTTACAGCAAAGTCAGTTGGTGAAACCTGACCTGAACTAACCAGAGGCTATTTATAGTCCCTTTGTCATATTCCTGTTTGTGTCAGAGTCATACTTGTGCCACTTGGTGAAATGTCCCAGTATTCTGTAGCAGAAATAATCACTTTTTTTTAATTACGTGGTACTGCACAGGGCTCCACTGGGAGTAACCTAATATATTGAATACATACCAAATGACCTTCTAAAATCGGAAATTCTTGATTTCAAATTGTCCGACCCCAGGGATTTCAGGGAATTCCCTGGCGGTCCAGTGCTTTGGACTCTGCGCTCTCACTGCCGAGGGCCCGGGTTCGACCTCTGGTCGGGGAACTCAAATCCCACAAGCCACGCAGTGCGGCACGAAGAAAAAAAAAAAGTGACACCAGGGATTTCAGATGAGAGACTGTAGACCTACAGGAGGAGACGATGCGTGCTGTAAGTCGAGGATGCCCACGTTCCAGAACATCTCAGGAACTCTGTGGTAGTAACCGTCCCTTTACACTTCAGGACGCTGGTCTATAAGAATCGGCTCCGGATAGACCTTACGCAGGTCCTCTAGGAATTGATAAAGGGGGGGGAAAGGTAGCTGGTGCTGAATTTCCCTTGGCCTTTTAAATACGGTGGAGAATGTGCAAGGCAGTGGCCAGATCATCGCAGGCTAGATGTCTTCCAGCTCGGAACTTTGTCGGCCTGGGTGCCGGCGCCACAATGTGGAAGGTGACGAAATTGAGAGCTACTGAAATTTTAAGACCAGTCCAACCCCCTAGTTAAGACAGGTCAGGGGACTGAGGGCCAGCTTTGCCCCACATTGTGGGGAACCACGACGGTGAGAGGAGGGGAGGCAGCTCTGTGGAGCCCACAGGTCACGCCTTTCACGCTCCGTTGCCCGTTTCCACCATCAGCCGTCGGGCTGTGGGCCGCCCGTGGCGGTTTTGAGCACTCACCCCACTGCACTTCCACAAGGACTGCTACAGCTGAAGGGCTGAGAATCTCTCAGGGATGTTTTCAACCAAAAAAAAAAAAGGAAGGTTATTCTCAGTAAGGCTGCTGGTTCTAAGGCACCTAGTGCCACTGTCTCTGGGGAAGCCCATGGTATAATTTCCCAATGTAAAGAGAGATTTATGTTCCCCTGTGAGGACACGCTGCACGGTCTTTCTAGTGACAGGCAAGGGGCAGGAAGGAACTTCATTCTGGTGCCTGTCTGCCCCCAGAACATGGTCTTTCTCAATGCTGATATCCTCTGTTAGCTCAATCGTCCTAGGCTTGGAGGAATAAAGCAAAGCAGCCTTCCTCAGCCTCCTGGGGCCCCGCTGGCCCATTTACGGCCAAGGTGAGAACCGTTTCAGCCACCTCCGCTGGGCTGCCAGGGTTCCCTGAGCCCCGTCAGGTCAGGACGGAGGCTGTGCAAGTGACGGTCCCTTTTCTCTCAGTGCTAATCCCCTCTGTGGGTCTCGGCTCAGGAAGGATCCCTATTTCTCACGTAGCCTCCTCGGGTCTCTTGGGTCAGTTAAGGTTCTTCTGGAAGGCAACAGAGTGAACTCTGCACTGCCTTAAGGCAAATAAGGAATTTATTGAAAGGGTGCAGGGCCGAGAGGAAGTTCAACAACTAAGTCCCAGGCGGGACGGGAACCAGAACTCCTTGATCTGAGCCACTGGGGGCCCGACGCCTGCTCTCTGGACACTGCTTCACCCTGACCCAGCGACCCCCGGGCTCCCAGTGTCCCAGTCCCAGGAAACAGAACTTGCTGGTCCCAGCTTGGGGCAGACACCTGTTCCTTGAGCATCCGCTTTGGCCAGGCAACAGGGCTCGATAGTAAAGACATCAACCATCGTTAACACAGCTAACACCAACTCCACCACAGCCATGCGGCTGGCCCTCCAGGGCTCACCCAGGAATGAAGCACTCTCCCACCCGCCTTGTACAGACAGGGCCACCAGGGGCCATCTGTGAACCCAGGGCTGTTCCCGGGCAGCAGATCTATGAGAGCAGCTAGGCAAGGCTCGAGCAGAGAGCTCTGTACTGTCCTCCCAGCTCCGAAATACGCCTCCGGAACTTGACCTTCAGCACTTGCCTTCTGCACTCCATGGTCACTTCATTCCTCTCTGCAGGAGGAAATTACTATTTTAATCTCTTGGTCCCTTTCAGGACCCCCTCCCTGATTCTGGGGTCCCCTGCTCTGGCAACTTGACAAGCTCTGACCCCATTTCCTGTCCCCGCGATGACGGTAGCCTGGCTCTGTCACACCCATTTCGTCTGAAGCCCTCTGATCTCTTCACTTGCTGCCTCACGCCATGGATCCCTTGCACTCAGAGTTTCTCCCTCAAATACAATTACCACAGAATGCCCAGAGAGTTGACGTCGGAGCAGAGAGGTGTCATCCACAGCTGGGCCCAGGCAGCAGACACAGCTGGTGATCTGCTGCAGGGCAGGAAAGAGTTGGATGCCTGCACAGTGGCACCATGGCTGATCGACGGAGACTGAGTTCTCCTGATAGCCAGCATTTGCAGCTTCGCACCCTTCACCCTACAATGGGTCCCCCGAACCCCTCCCTCCACCCCCCAGGCTTTGGAGGGCCTTTGAGAGTCTAACCAAGCTTGGCCTGAGCACAAGACCCCGATTCCACAATGCAGGTCAGCTGTGTCCACCAAGGCCTGGCTGGCTCCTGCTGTCCTGGGAAGCTTGTGAAGAATATGAATTCCTGTGGCCACCCCCCTACAGGGGTGCGCTTCAGTGGGTAGGATGGGAGGGCCGCTGGGCCCCAACCCACGGTTGGATTTGGGGCCTCTATTAGGACGCGCTGCCCCCTTCCCAGTGAGCCAGCTCTCCCTTTACTTGAGGGGCACTGTTGCCTCGGGGAGGAGAAGGCTCCCCTTGACTTCACTGTGCTCCCCAGTCTCCTGTCCCCCGGTTTCTGGTTTGCCCTCACTTTTCAGCTTTCTCTCCATCAACAATTACCAGCATTCTCTCTTGCCAGCCCCAGCCTCAGGCATCTCCTCTTTGACTTTGACCTCATCACCCTGGGATTCGTAATAGAATCGATCCAACCCAGTTACGTCAAGGGCCTGATCCTTATTACGTGTGCTTCATTAATTCTTACCATCCTTCACCCCCAAGAACTGCCAGATTTGCCCATTTTACACTCGCGACCCCAGGGTACCTGATTGATATCATATTAGGCTTTTGTGTTTCCCAACGATGCTCAGCCCCAGTAAATCTTCTGAATTCTCTGCTGAACAGCACAAGAAATAGACCTGCCTCTGAGGTCCTGTGTACGTCCTGCCGGTTCTCCCTTAGCTACCAGGGTCTCCTCTTGAACTCCCCACTCTGGGCAGCTCCCTCAAACGTGTATGGTTTTAGAGTCGGGGAGTCTGCGGAGGACAGCACAGGTTTTGGCGGATGTCTGGATTCCCTGTGCCAAAGGCTTCTTGGCAGTCACTGTGGATCACTTCCTCTTGATCTAGACAGAGCTTCAGCACAGAAACGTCTGATGTCAAGAGAGACACTGAGAGGCAGGCGAAGAGTCGCACTTGATTCCGCACATCCTGTACCCGGGCGTACAGTCCTCTGACTTTGCCCCCTGGAGACACGAGTCCCACTCTGCCAGGAGCTGGTGTTCACAGACCACTCAGCACCGAAATTGACTAGAATGGTTTCTTTAATATAAACCTCCTCGCCCTATTCATTTTATTCCGGTGGTTTTTCCCCCTGGGACATGTAGTCCCTCTTTTGAGACTCGGTTTTCTGTACCCTGCTGCATCTGTCAGCGTGTCTCTGCATCTCGGCAGATGGCCCCCCACTGCACCCCGGCTGGGACACGAGGAGCTGCAGAGAGCTCTCCTTCTGTCTCTTAGACTCTCCTTATGCTTTTCGGTGTCACCAGATAGTAATTCTAAAGTCCAGCAGGGTTTGCTCCCAACCAGTGGAACAAGCCGCAGCCCGGGTGCCAGCCCAGAGTCGGCGTCGTCACCGGGTCTGGGGGCGATGCGGCTGAATGGTGGTCACCCAGTCTCGGGAAAGGGTTCTTGGAAGACCACTGTTGTCCCCCAGGGAGTAGGGTCTTCCGGGCAGCTGAGGGCCCGTGACGGACCTGTGACCTTTTCCTCCTCCCAACACAGTCACCACCAGTCACCACTCGTCCTCCTACAAGTCCAAGTCCTCCAGCAACGTGACCTCCACCAGCGGTCACTCTTCAGGGAGCTCATCTGGAACCACTGCCTACCGGCAGCAGCGGCCTCTCAATCTCAGCCAGGTAAGCCCGCCCGACGGCCGCTCGCCAGGGGCGCCAGGGTGGACCCTTGCCCACCTCCCGGAGCCTCAGCCCCTCCCGTGGCGGCAGGAGGCGCCCCGAGTGCCCTCTGGCGTTCTCGTCCTGCTGTGGGTCACCTTGGGGAAGGCGGATCCCCGATTCACAGAGAGCCGGCCCAAAGCAAAATGACTCGTCTGATGTTCCGAAGCACTTAGTGACTTGGTGCCAGAGCTTAAAAATAGGCTGGGCCACGTCTTGCTCTTTCAGCCCAGCAAAGGGTAAAACGCTGCGCCTGGGCCCCGTAGTCCAACCATGCTGGGCCTAGTGAGTCATCACAGTGAAGGAGGCCTCCCACGGGGACCTCAAACCCAGGAAAAGAGCCGGAGGATTCGGAGAAGGTGGGTGACATTCAGGGGGAATGTAAACAAGACAGAGTCTCCACGGGCAGCGCTCAGCCTGTGTGTAGAGGGTCACTCAGGTCTGAGTTGCAAAGTGGACTCCGGGCCCTGTTTCCTTAGAAGCTCAGAGGTAAGATAAGGGGGAGTTTGTGTTGAGAAGCCCTTCATCGGAAGTGGTGCCCCTGGGCTGTAAACCGAGGCCGCGTCTGTGTCATGACTTAGGTTCTCCAGGTGAGAGAGGGCTGCTTCATGTGTACCTGTGACTTCAGGCAGCGCAGTTTCTGAGAGCCTGCAGTTTAGGGAGCAGGACGGTGAGAGAGAAAGCAGTCTGCACTCAAAGAGGGGGTCCTTTTGACACTCCACAGCTGCAGGATGCCCTTGGGGGACCTACTGGCTCCCGTTCCCTTTGCAGCTGGCTCTGAGTGTCACCCAGCCCGGAGCATGGCTGGGCACGGCCTTCCTTCTCAGCCCAGGCTAATTGATACTTTGCGGGCACGCGAGGGAGGCGTCTTCTGTTGCGCCTGCCGCTCCTCTCCCTCCGCCTTCCCCCCGAACCCTCCTCCCCTCCTTGCTCTCCTCCCCACTCCCCGCTTCTCCCTCCTCTCCCCCGCCCCCCGCCCCCGGCCTCTCCCGTGCGTGCGCATGCGCGCGCATGTCCAGCCCTGACGACGCAGCCCTCTCCTGGTGCTTCTCCCCCTCCAGGCTCAGCAGCACATCGCCGCAGATCGCACGGGGAGCCACCGACGGCAGCAGGCCTACATCACCCCCACGATGGCCCAGGCGCCATACTCCTTCCCACACAACAGCCCCAGCCACGGCACCGTGCACCCGCACCTGGCCGCCGCCGCTCACCTCCCCGCCCAGCCCCACCTCTACACCTACACGGCGCCCGCCGCCCTGGGCTCCACTGGCACCGTGGCCCACCTGGTGGCCTCCCAAGGCTCGGCGCGTCACACCGTGCAGCACACTGCCTACCCAGCCAGCATCGTCCACCAGGTCCCCGTGAGCATGGGCCCCCGGGTCCTGCCCTCGCCCACCATCCACCCGAGTCAGTATCCAGCCCAGTTCGCCCACCAGACCTACATCAGCGCCTCTCCAGCCTCCACCGTCTACACTGGATACCCACTGAGCCCCGCCAAGGTCAACCAGTACCCTTACATATAAACACTGGAAGGGGAGGGGAGGGGAGGGAGGATGGCCAGAGGGGAGGAGGGAGAGGAGGAGGGACGAGGGGGGAGCTGGGCTTTTTATACTGAAGGTGCCGCACAGAAACAATGCAAACGGGGCAGGGGAGGGGGGCAGGGACGGGACACAAATGAAACTTGAACTAGGAAGTAGGAGGACTGAGAGCGGAGAAGAGAACATTTTAAAAAGGAAGGGATTTAAGGAGGGGGGGGGAAATCTATGCTTTTTATTTTAAAAAAGAAAAAGAAAAAAAAAGAAAACGTCAGTAACAAAAAACCACAGCTCACGAACCCATTCTGCACCAGACTGGAAAGGAGAAGAAGAAGAGAGCCACGGAAGATTCCAGAAATTGGGGGGGGGGGGGGGGGGCGCTCAGTGTTTGAAGAACTTTATGAATTTTTCAAAGATTATTTTCATATGGCAGCAAATGGCGTTTAAGAATTTGCTGTCAGGGACACCTGATATGATTTTTAATCTATTGGATTAAAAATCCAATAGATTTTTAATGATTGAACGTAAGAATTAGGGATTTTTCCAGAACTCTAAAGGGTCAGCTACCGTCTAGAAAGGTCAGGCCGTGGCCGGAGGCGGCTGGTATCGGGGGGCGGGTCCGGGGTTGGGGAAGCCCCGATCTGGCCCACCTGCCGGGAGCGATGGCGGCAGCCAGGCTGAAGGAGGGCCCCTGGGAGAGGAGGGCGCGTTTTCTCTTTCTGAGCACTCTGGATAAATCCCTAAGCAATGATATTCCTCAAATGTCATTAATGATTTTTTTTCTTTCCTGAAGATTTCTTTTCTCTTTGAGTCCATCCCTCGTCACGTAGCGTAGGGCCCGCGGCGTCGCCGACACCCTGGTAGATGTCGCAGTCTGCACCTGTCTGTGCTACTTTGTGTTCACCCCCAACGATACCAAGAGACTATTCCTCAGTGTAATTGCACAAGAAGAGCGATCTCACCTAGGCACGTGACCCGCGCCGTGGTCCAGGTGCACGCGCGGGTGCCCGCGGTGCCACGCTCCTGTCCCCGGCACCGCCGCCGGCTCTCGCAGACTTGGTTTTACATCCTTCCCTCCTAGTGCCTTAGCGACCGGGGACGCGGTTGAGGGTTTACTTCCACGGTACTCCAAGAAGCCGGCTGAGGCGAGTCACATCATCTCAGCCCTTCTTCTGTGCTGTTGCAACATTTTACTCTGGTCTTTCCTCTTTTTTTTTTTTTTTTTTCTCTTTGTTTAATTTCTATTTTATTTTAATACCTGTTGTCTTTCCTGGACTGTTTGCTAGCAGAGGGGTGCCAGGCAGCTGGCAGGGGCTAGGAGAGCCCATGGATCTGGAAAGAGATGTGCGAGATGGATGGTGGTGGGTGAATCCGACGATGGTGATGGCTTTGGATGACTTTTACTTTGGAGAAAGAGCACGAGAGACTCCCCACCCTGTACCCTCACCCAGTTCTGCCCCCAGGGTTGGGGGGGGCGTGGCTCTGCCATTCGTTGGGACCGGAGGTCCCATCTCTGTTTTAGGAATGTTGGCCTTGCCGGGCAGCCGCCTCCTTCCCGATGTAGAAGCATCAAAGGAGAGTAGCCGCCTTCCGCCTCCAGCCCTGGCACAGCCTTCCTGTCGCTGTCTGCGGGATGGAGAGGAGCCCTGGTACCCGGCCCAGCCCCGTGTTCTCAGACTCGCCGCGCTCTTCACTCTCGCAGCCCTGCCCCCTCTCCTCTGGTTCCACCAGCTGTGTTTTGCTCTCACCGTTTTGCCGGGTCCTCCCCTCTGTAGACAACCATCAGCCGTCGTTTGCTGCTGAATCGTTCCTCGAGTTACCCAGGCCTCCCCAAGGCACGCCTTCGTTTTTGGTTTTTGAGGAGTCTGGTGGGCAGAGGCTGGAGGGACATTTATGAGGGTAACCATGTGGTCCTGTACTGCACTTTGGAAAGCACTCGCATGGGCAGTTCAGTTTCCAAGGAAATTTGCCCTTTGCCCTCTTTGCACCTTTGATACATCCTGGAAATTTTCTCAGGCTTTGAACACTGGTGGGGGTGAGGGCAGAGGGGTCACTCTATCCATAGCAAATTATTCTTAAAATACGTGAATGTTGGGGAACGCTATCTGGTCATCAGTGGGACTTGAAAGGGTGGTCCTGATTGTTTGATTCTTGATGCTGAGTCCTTAACTGACCCCAAAGCCAAGTTTCCAAGGTGCGAAGAGATGGCTCCCAGTTTCGGACAGCAGTCCGTCCTCGTCCTCCCTCACTTTCTCTCCTCGTTCTATGGTCTTTCTTAACGATCGATCTACTGTGAAAGGTGTTTTTATCGTGATATCCGACCTAATTCAGTAACGAAGCCAAGCCCTTACCTTAGCTCTTAGCTGTGAAATGTGAAATAACTCTGGAAATTTCCCCTCTCCAAGCATAAATTCTACTTATCCTACAAAGAAACCGGTCCCCAGGTTGGAACCAGCCTAGTCCCGGCCTTAGGCCGGAAGGAAGGAAGGACACCATGTCCCACTCGAGGCAGGGCAGGCTCGGGCAGAGCCCCAGGTACCCAGCGGGCCTGCCGGGGAGCCGTTTGCAGCAGGACAAGATTCTGTCCTCGTGGTGCCACGATCAATACGTCTTTATCCGAACATGGGGAAGTGCCGTCGTTCTGAGACAACAGAAACATGGCCCGTCCTGAGAGAGTGAGGGGAGGAAAGGCTTTGGAGGACATGTGAGCCAGAGTGCTCCCAGAGCCGCGCCAGCCTGGGGAACCATCTCTGTTCTGGACTCTTGGCATCCGGAGGGCGGCAGTGCCCCGTCCGATCTTCCTGCGCCCAGTTACAGAAGTCTTGGCTGCAAACGAGCCAGCATTTTTGCCTTATTGGGTAGCATCCTGGACCCCCTTGTACAGTTCACTTCCAGCCCTTTCTAGATCTGATCTTTTACAGGAAAAGACAACATAGCCTTCCATTTTAAAGAAAATTATTTTGTCTACTTAAGTTGGAAGTTGCTCTTTCACCTGACATTTTCTTTCCTTTTCTTCCAGATCAGGAATGAAAGTTTCATGCTGCTCATAAAGATAATATTATTGTACTAATTATTTTGGTTATTACCATTGTAATTATTATCATAATCATCATTTTGATATTTTAGTTGGGGTTTTAAAATGCACATTTATTCCAAGTATCTTTGTGTTTTCTCTTTAATATTTAAATTTATTTTATTATATCTGTGAGTATCTGAGTAAACAGGAGGGACATGCAGATGTCTAGTTTTGTCAGACCAAAAAACAAAAAAAAAGGAAAGGAAAGATCCAGGAATTGGGAAAAAAGCTGTCAAGAAAGATCCACCACAGAACAAAAGTTTGAAGAATCAAAGCCTTTATCTCTATACAGGTCAAATTGGGCTCTGGACAACATGGTCCATGGTCACCATCAATACTGTATTTTTCTAGATTCTCAGTGGCCTGAGAGGAGATCTGAGGAGGCATCTCCTGGGCTGAACCCTTAGCCGTGGTCCTCTCCCACGTTCCCTGCGCTTCTGAAACCTGCTAAATAGATCCTGGGCATGCCTCGCATCTGATACTGACCTGTCAAGCAAAAAAAAAAAAAAAAAAAAAAAAATCCCCTCTGCCCAGAGCTGACTCAGCCCCTTTCCCAAATGTCCCCCCTTTTCCCATCAGCACACCAGGAGTGTGGCTTACATCCTTCAGTGCAGAGATAACTGTCCCCTCCTAGAAGCCACTGGAGGTAACACACTGATGGAAGGTGCTAGGCAGGTGATACCTTCCCCTGGGAAATGTCAGCCTCCCTTCCTCTCACTAACCACACTGCCCACTTCTTCAGTGCCCCCCAAACCCCGGTACATGTTCTGAGCACACAATTGTAGGGACAAACTATGGAGCCAAAAAAAAAAGGTGGAGGGTTAATAGGAGGCCAGAGGAACACTGACAAAAGTCCAGCAGCTCCTTGGACATTGCAGGCTGCGGCCCCCCTGAAATTGTTGGCCGACGGAGGGGCACAGTGGGGCCTCGCAGCCAGGTCCAGGGGCTCCGACTGTGCCCCTTAGGGCACGGTGCTGTGTGCCATGGGTTTTTTTAATCAGCTTGAGGTGCCCACACGCTGCCCACCAAACCCAGAAACTACCGGGCCCCGGGCGGGTAAAGGAAGGTCTGGAATGGCGGGCTTCACTGAAGCTAATGAAGGGAGACGCCAGGCCATGCCCAGCCCAGAGCCGCTCAGCAAACATTAGCGCCCTCCCCGAGTCGCTATCTGCCTTCCTCTTCCAGCCAAGCACAGCTGTGGTTCCGAAGCCCCAGGAGAAGACCCCAGTGGGAGAGGCCAGCCCCTGCCCACGCAGGGGCATCTGCCCCAACTCCCATCCTGCCCTCCAACTCCGAGCCGCCCCAGCAAATAGGATGAATAAAAGGCTGCCCGTCCCTAAGACCCAGCTCTCAAGTAGAGGGATGCCGACCTAGTCCTTATTTAGATCACAAATAACTTAGAATATCATCTGCTCTGGAATTGGCTCCATCCCTCTTTACTGAGGAAACGTGGTAAAGGCTAAAAGGGAAGGTTGAAAAGGACCATCAAGGAGAGCCTCATAACTGGAGCCTTAGGAACCGCAGGTCGATTTGTTTCTGCTCGGTGGGGTCTTGCAGACCCCTCTGGGTATTTGCACCCGTATCTCTGCGCTTAGTGCCTCTTTCATGATGTTTTGGCTGTTTCCAAGGAAAGGGGTGAGCAGGCCGATGGGTGGGAGAGTCTGAGGCTTGGTGCCAGTTAATACTGTGAAGTGGAACATGTGGTTGATCGAGTTCAGAGGGAAGAGAAGGGTTGGGGTAAACCAGCGGTTGTCTCCTGGACTGTATTTGCATTCTGGCCTTACTGGCGGTGAGTGGCTGGCGGGCTGTGGGAGCCAGCTGGCCTTGTCCTCTTCACCCTGGAAGAGTCAACCCGCCCAAACACCAGATTGTGGGATGGAAGGAAGGGAAGGTGAGATCAGCCCAGCTGCTAACAGGCGGATTTCCCTTGACCAGATCTTTGGAGTTGCAAACACTCATTTTTGAACAAGCTTGCGGTGGAGGATTTGGGTTGTGTGAATGCGTGTGAGTGAGTGGAGCAGACTTTCTTGGAAACTGGAGGAAGGAGATGAGGAGGCTTAAGGAACTATTGCTGATGGGCTGTGGTTGATGAAACGCGGTGCGTCGATGGGCTCGCCCCAGCTTTCATCCCGGGTTCTCTGGCGCTGGGGGCGGGGTAGGATGTGGGGCTCTCGCTGGCCTGTTCAGTAGCTGCTGGGACAGTAAAAAGAGAGGAGAGGAAAGCAAGGTGCCCCCAAACAGCAGGGAGGGCGCAGCAGAGAGGCGGGGGCTCCTTCCGCAGGTCGCAGGTCTTGCCGGGTGCCGCTCAACGCCAGCCCAAGCGATTCTGCCAAGAAATATGCCAGCGCCAGGGCCGTGCATGCTTCCCTCCCTTTTCTCCTCTGTCTTTTCCTTCTGGTGTGTCTTGCGGATTTCAGATGGGGAAGCCTCAGAGTTGAGCAGGCCCGAGCTGTCCTAACCAAATTGGAAAGGAAAGTGAAAGTCTTCCTTTCTTTAGCCAAAGAACCCTTCTCAAAGACACCCCAGATATGGACAGAGTGGCGTTCCTCTCCTTCCTCTCCCGGCAATAATGACTTTGTCAGAGATGCGATCCCATTTGTCTTTCTCTTTCCTCTCTATCCTGACTTGGATTTTTTTTTTTTTTTTTTGCATTTATTTTACAACTGTGCTCATCTTGTAAGAGGAGTGGAGGTTCGTAACCCTAAATGCTGCTGCTGTTGGGAACCTGGAGGCACCGCACGGATCTGTGGGCTTAACTAACCTCACGTTACCTCGGGTATCGGCCAGAGCAGACCTTCTGCCAGGAGGTGCGGCCGTATCGGGGTCAGGTGCACGCTGGGGCCGGACTCGGGGTGTCAGTACTTTTCTGCTTTGCTGCCTTAGGACTCTCACTTCTGATCGCCACAGACTGGACTCAGTGGAGAAGTGGAGACGGTGAAATGACATTTAAACGCAGTAGAAACCTTTTGAAGGCTTTCGGCGCCCTTGCTCACTAGAGCGACCCAACCTAGGAAAGGCTGCTCACATCCTTCCTGCAGCTTCCAGAAGCCCAGGAGAGCCAGCTCCAAGCCAGTTCTTCCCTTGAGACCCAGTGAGAATTTACAGAGAAGCGACCCTCCTGTGGGGCACGCTTGCTCAGGGTACCTCTACCAGCAGGGAGCTTCCTGATGCCCCAGCTTGACTCCTGCAAGCCTTCGAGAGCCCCTAATCACAGGCCCTTGCATTAGAATGCTACCTTGACTGTCTCTTCTTGGTAAAACTTGTCACATCCCTCCACTGAATAAGAGCCACCATTTGCTGAATGCTTTCAGTGCGCCAGGCTCATGCCAAGCCCTGTGTGAGCTCGTGGCGCCCTCAGATCCATGCCATCTACGACACCCCCTCCCCCATTTACAGAGGAAGGAGTTGATGAGACAGCTGACCCTCTAAGAAAGCAGCATGTGTTAAAGAAAATACCACGGTGGCCCCAAATCCCCAAGTTTCTAGTGAAATTTTCTGTTAATCAGACCTTTACTAAAATATGAATTTGTTTCACTTCTTAAATTAGCATCAGTAAGTGGCCTCGTGTTTCTGATGAACCATCTAATGATGTTCCCATTGATTGTGTGCCAAACACTGTTCTGACAGTCGCTCATGTTTATCCCATTTCCTTCCGTCTTCATAATGACCCTATGAAATCGGCAGTACTAGTCCCTTTACAGATGAGGTAGCTGGCTTGGTGAGCTGGTAACCAGCCTAGGATCACGCAGCTAGTAGGGGAGCCTAGCCTTGAACCTGGGCCTGCCCAGCTCCAGAACCGAGCTCGCAGACACCAGCCTCGGCTGTCTTCTGGGTGTGTGAGCGAAGAAAGGTCTCGAAGGAACATCGCCCCACGCCACCCCTGCCCCATGCGTGGAACTCAGCAGAAGGTCTGTGTGTAGAGAGAGTCCTGAATTGGATCCAAACAGCAGGGACAGAATTAGTTTGACTTTTAGAGAAAATCTTAGGGGAGTTTCTTGATTCGTAGTAGAGTTCATTTTCTGTTCCTTTCCAGTGTACCAATTAGCTTTAGTAGTGCTGCTACAACAAACTCTTATAAGAGTGAAGAAAAAAAAAGTGTTCTTTTCTTTGAAAAAAAAATAATTTTTTTCTTGCTTATAGTTAATTCTAGAAAGGCAATACTAAAGGTATATATTTTTTTCAAAATGCTATTTTTTACTGCACTGATAAATATGACAACTCTGGTCTCTGTAATCGATCCACTCTTCAGCTCTGGGTAGAACCAGATGCGGGATTCACACCAAATTTGTAAATACCGTATGTGGGTCTGGTGTCCAGGAACTGTTTTCTTTGTGCTTAAAAAAAAAAAAAAAAAAAGAAGAAAAAGAAGAAGGAGAAAGACAAGATGACTTTCAGAAAGAGGAACAAAGTTTTCTTTCGAGATAGTCTTCTCAAAGAAATGGAAAGCAACAGTTGTGTAAACTGAGAAAAACTAGCCAACTTTCAGGAGATAAGGAAGGAGAGTCTCTTGCCGAGGTATGAGCTTAATAGTAACACAGAAGATTTTTACTTTGCTTGAAAGGTGGCGAGAATTTAGAAATGCTTTAGGACTAGATTTTTAATTTTTTAGAAAACTATCACCATTTGTTATGAAACATCTCCTCAGTTGTTTGGGGTGGGGTTTTCGTTTCTTTTTTACTTTAAAAACTACTTTATTGACTGGCTCCAGGCATGTTTGCCTAAATTCTTAGGTAGTTTACACAAGTTCTAGAATCTTCTAGAACTTAAATTCCATTGGAAGCAAACCCAGCTGATCAGAATTAGAGATCCTGGTTGGTTTCATTCAATAGGTATTCTGGAATTCTGACAGAACACCTAAAGATTTTTTTAAAGAAGGTTTTAGATACATTATCTTACACAAACTGTGACCTGATGGCAATAATTACCTCAAATGTGGGCATTCATCCTGGTTTTAGCCTTTTTTGAAATCATGTAGCCAGCTTGATCTTGGGATTTAAAAGACTATGAACTCTGTGTGGGCTGAAAGTAACGATTAATGCACACCCTGGTCATTGTTGCTTAAGTGAACTCTGAAAATAGGTAATCTTTACAACAGAAATGGAACCAAGGAAGAGATTATTCCTTGTGTTTTGTAATCAAATGTGATTTTCAAATGCACATGTTAAGTATATATGTTTTTAGCTACTGTAAAATGCTGTTAGGCTTCTAAGATATCAAGAGAGTCACATTTTAAAATGCGTAAACTAAATAATTGACTGTGGATACTTAAGCATATTTCTGGCTACGTTTTATAGTTAAAGTGTTTTATAGTTTACATGTAAACTGGTACTTTTTAAAGAAAATTTCTGTTTATAACTGACATCTTCAAACCCCAGCAATTTCACCTCTTTAGTTGGAAGCCACGTTCCCCCAAGGCACCCCAAGGCAGGTGTGTTCTACCCGTACTGTTGTGTAGCCTTCCATATTACTGGTTTCCATGGGAACGCGAGAGAATGTGAAAGGATTTCCAGGTCGAGCAGGGAAGGGGTGAGTCCACAGCCTGGGCCAGATGCGAAGATCTCGTGCCACGTTGTATCCACACTGGTCGTCAAGGCCTTCTCTTTGACATCTTGGAAGAGGCCGAGAGAACAGATACCTGGTTTGTTGATTCTGTCTTGATTTGAATGTTTAATTTATTCATCGGTCCACTGACTTCCAGTCACCGGGCAGTAGAAGACACTGGGATTCAGGTGGCCCCGAAGGTACAGCTGCTATTTCTGGGCCCCCAGCAATATTCTGATTGGCGTTTTGCAGGGGAGAGTCATACACCCCTGTGCCCATATTTATTGGTTGGGTTTTCCATCTATCTGCTGTCATTTATTCCTTTTCTCCTTTAAAACAAAATAAGTGTAAAAGGTTGTGTTTCCTTTTTACTCTTTGTCAAACTTCGTTTTGAAGCCTAGGTCATTAGGAGGTGGGGTCTAGATTTTTTGCTAGAGATTGTAAGTGCTGCTGAGTGGGAGGAGGGGACTGAGGACTGAGGGGCAATGGGGGTGGGGGGAGGAGCAGTGAGATCCATCCAAGTAGAGGTCATAATTGAGAGGGCCCATCATCATGATGCAGGAGCCAGTTTCCCTAAGAGTTTTGGTTCATTTCTTCTTTTCTCTTGTGCCACAACCTTAGTGCAGAGGACCTGCTGTGATCTGAAGGGCATTCCTTTAGCAGATAACACCTTGAAAACTGCAAAACACCTGGGACCAGGGAACTAACTGGTGGTGGTTTTTAATGCATTTGCTTTTTCGCTGTGAACTCTGTTGATAGTACGTTCTTATCACCGTTTTTGGTTAGAAATGTCATTGTAAACTATTTTTCATCTTGCGCCTCCTAATTATCCTCTGCTTTCCTCTGTTGGGTTTTTTCCCTTTGATTTAATTAACCAAATGAATTTTATGTCATTGTCTTTGGGGCTTAATCTTATTTTTTAAAAATAAAGGTATAGAAATTGGCTTTTTTTTTTTAAGTAAATATGCTGTATCTGAAAAAGGACTCTGCCTTCGCTCGCTAGTTGCCTTTCAGCCAGCCTCCACGCGAACCTCCTGGCACCCCCTCCCCCTTCTGTGTTGGGCCACTGTCCCCATGGTCACCTTGGCCCCTGCCCTGCTGTCACCACAGCCCCGTGCCCAGGCACCCAGGACTCCCAGGAAGCTCTCAAGAGCCAGGAAGAAGGACCCACTTAGCCTTGTGAGTGGTGGTCTTGCCTCCCTGTTAGATACTCGCCTGCTTGGTTGAAGGGGCAATGGATTTACTATTATTGTTATTGTTATTATTATTGTTATTATTATTATTATTATTATTTTAATAGTTTGGCTCAGGAAGAACTTGGGAGATGGAAAGTGACTTGACCATGCCCATCCTTCGTAGCTTTCTGTGACTTCTGGATGGAACCTAAAGTGTCCCCCACCCCACTCCCCCTCCTCCCCCCCGCAGATATTCTTGTTTGCCGTCCCCGCGGCGCATGGTTTCTCCCCACCGTCTCACTCCCCCTGTCACTTTTCACCCTTTCACTGTTGTGTTACGGCTCCTTTAAAGCTTTCTTCTGTGGCTTTCCCAGGGCACAATCATTTCTGGCCCCCAGAGCATCTCCTCATCCTCTTTCTGTGCATTTTTTTTAACCAAATGAAGTAGACCAGGAAGTCATACTTTGGGGCAGCAGAGTTTCCAGTCTAGTAGAATCACTGTATAGATATAGATGCTGATATATATGTTTGTGTATATATATATCAAACCAAATTTCTGATAGGAAAAGTATAGCTTTACGGATGAGGGGGGGGAGAGGAGCTTTTAGAAGACGGAGTCAGCGTTGGTTGGTGGATGGGAGGAGCCCGGGGCGGCCCAGGCTGCACCTTCGCACGTGGCCTGAGGCAGGGCGCCGGGCCCCGGCCACAGTGGAGGCAGGTGGCCCCAAAGGGAGCCGCTGCTCTCTCTGGGTCCCCAGCGACAAGGGCATAGATGAGTGAGGGGGGCAGCACATCAGAATGACCGGAATTTTCCATCCTGTTTTGCTTTGACCACATGTATTGAGCCGCAGCCTCTGATACTATATCACGTTTCCAAAAATGGTATCCATTAGGATGAAAAGAGAACGGATCTGTAGAAATGTTTACCTTTCAACTGCCCACAAATTCAGGACACTCTGGATAGAAAGCCTCACTCCCCAGAACGAGAGCAGGGAAGAGGAGGCCTGGTGAGGCTCGGTCACTGGTCCAAGGAACGCGGCTCCTCCCCAGGGCCATCTCGCCCAAATCTTTCTCTACCAGGTCATCTCAGCTCAGTTACCCTATGGAAGCCCTGGTCTGTTGTGTTCCTTCACTGTACGGTTTCTGTAATAAAAAGTGTTAATCCATGTTAATCTTTGTGAAAATTATTGCGTGCAACAGTATTTTCTCGTGTACCTCTTTTTCCTATGTGAATTGTCCCTCTTTTCTTTTTTTATTTATAAATGTCTACTTTTTTAAAAAGACAAACCAATGTGTTGTAGGCCTATATGTAACCTATCCCTTAGTCTCATATTATAGGTATGTTATAAGAATGGATATTTTACTTGGCTTTAGAATGTTTTACAAGAAAAATAATTCTTAACTGATCAAGTCCTTGCTACTAAAATGCTTGTGTTTTTCATCATGACGTCGTGTGCTTCTAAATTAATGATCATTTTCGTTGTAGAAAAATGGAGTGAATTTATATTAGTCTTGGAAACTAATAATAGCATTGTAAATTTATGAGATGATTTTAACAGAAAAAAATTATAGAAGAATATAGTTATTTTAATTGTAATATTACTAACTGTAGGGTGAGAAAGGGGGGTCCCGTTGTGGTGAACTATGTTATAGCTTGTTACTCACAGTTTCTTTTTGATCATTTTTTCGGTCTCTGAGGTGAAACGAGTTATTAATTAAAATTTGTAAACTCACATATGCATATTGTATATGTGTAGCAATGTAATCACACTTTGTCTTGGAATTACATTAAACTGTTTGGAATCACTGTACACTCAGCCTGGCATGCTTGTTTATTCTAGAACCAGACCGGTTCTGAGGCTACAGGGGTTATCGTTACGAGCCACGTCTTTTGTAAGTTATTTAGCCCTCCGGAAAGTATTCAATACCTCTGAACGTGTTCACAACCCGCCACTGCATTTAAAGTTTGCCACTGTGTGTGGCGGTAGGGGGCGGGCTTTGAGGTCGTTTCGCTACCTGCTCCGGGGCAGCTGGGCCGAGGGCGGGGAGCATCCGCACTGTCGCTAACTCTCCCGAGCCGTTCCAACCCCCACGGCTCCCCAGCTCCATCCCCGAGGCCTAAGGCGGCTCCCCAGCTCCATCCCCGAGGCCTAAGGCGTTGCTGTCATCCGCCATCCGAAGAGCTTCAAAGTTCATCCCGGATCTGGGTGCGGAGCCGCCATCCTTTGCACGCAGGCCTTGCCCTCCCACGAGACTTCAGTGCCAGGCAGCCTCTTGCGCACCGGCCTCCCCACCGGGGCCTCCCCGGGACGGCCCACCGGAGCTCCACCACCGTGAGTCACCATCCCCTCTGACTGGGCCTTCCCACCCTTCCAGCAATCATGTTTTTTAAACATTATTGTTATTGTGGTAAAATCAGTACATAACATAAAATTTACCATTTTACCCACTTTAAAGTGTACTGTTAGAGGGACTTCCCTGGCATTCCAGTGGTTAAGACTCCAAGCTCCCAATGCGGGGGACACGGGTTCCATCCCTGGTCAGGGAACTAAGATCCCACATGCCACGGGGCGTGGCCAAATAATGAGGTGGGTGTCCCTTGCCCAGGTTCCCAACCCCTTGTGCATAATTCTCATTATGCCATACTGTCAACCTTTCTTTCCTGATTTTCCTTCCCCATGGAACCACAAAATCCTTGCAGGTAAGGATTTGTCTTTCATCTCTATTTCTAGGGCATCTGTTACCCTGCCGGGCAGAGTAGGAAGTCAAGAAATATTTGGATAAATGAACAAACTACTCAGCCCGTGTTATTGTCCAATCAACCCACCTTCCCGCCCTCCAAATTCCGTGTCTCCCAGAATTCAGGTAATACTAATAAACCCTAAATGCAGCCAAGGTTAAATGCAACTCAACCAAAATTCAAGTTCCATAAAAATCTATGCAAAAGATTTTGACAGAATTCGGAACGCTTCCAACATACTTTTTTTTTTTAAGTTAGAAGTGCACTGCCAGGGATCACAGTCCGTGGAAATGGAGAGAGAAGCAGACCCTATATTCCAAGTGAGATAAGAGCGTGTCATCAGGGGAATGCAGTGCAGCTGTGTTTAAGGATCTCACCACCAGCGTCTCCGGAAAGTTATATAAATCTAAAGTGAAAAGACAAACTTATTGCTGTCAATATGTTCCTCCAAGCATATTCAGTACTGGGGAAATAAAAAAAACAGATTCTTTCCTTGAACTGATAATGAACAGGAAGCAGAGTTCTAGACGCCCATAACAAGTACTATTTCCCAGCAGAGCCAAGGAGCCCCTAGAGGAGGGCCAAGCCACAGACAGATGATGCTTTCACCCAGCAGCCAGCTCGGGACTCTGCACACTGGGGCTTTGGCTTTGGGGGGAGGTGCTCCCACGTCACCAAGCTCCCCTTGCTTTGGGGGCACGTTGTTGTGTAGTGGATGTCGTGTTCCAAACAGCCAGGTGTACTACATTTTTTTTGTGAGAGTCTGACTTATGTTTTCTAACTCCTCCCTGGAATAGCTAAGCTTAAGCAAATATCAGTAAGTATAAAAGCAGAGAATACACTAAGAGCAAAGGGTAAATGTAACACTGGTGGGGTGGGTGTCCTCGTGACCTCTTCACTGTGTTCAGTCCCTCCCTTCTGCCAGTACTCAGCTTTAAGGAAGGCGCCTCAGACCCTTCCCCCCCACCCCCCCACCTGGCACGCTTTAGGTCCAACTTGGTCCATGCAAACGGCCTCCAACTGATCTTCCTTAGAAGATCTATTTTCCGTACACTGCCTGGCACTGCTTGAGGATGGGAAAAAACGCACTGTTCAGCAACAACCCTAATCCTCACTCCATAGGGAAGAAACAGCCAGGAGCGAGCTAGTCCTCCAGTTCTGTGAGGCTGAAACGGTGCGTGATGAGTCAAATCCACGCCACCTGCCTTCACTAATGAAGGTCGCTTTAACGCTTGCGTGTCCTCCAAGCCGCGTGTAGCCTGAACAGTAAGATCGTTGCCCGAGTTGTTTTCTAGGAACTTGGGGTTGCAGCTGCGTCTAGTTCAGCTTAGCCAGTTAAAACTGGATAGGACCAGCGACCCTCCAGCTGGGCACCTGCAGAGACCCGTAGCTTAGTTACGCCTGCGCTTGCGCCTGCGCAGAACCATGATTCCCGCACCTTTCTCCAGTCACTCTCCCCCGTGCGCCCACGCTTAGGACCACCCTGCTTCTTTATTCGTCATCCCGTGAATACCCCAAGCCCCTCGCCTTTGGGGAGGCAGGTTTGAGATCTGAAATTATTGTCCCATATTCTCTGCTCGGCTGCCTTGCGAAGAACCCTCTTTGCTGTGAACTTCGGCGTCTCAGCGTTTTGGTTGGCTGTGCGACAGCAAGACAAGGTTGGTTTGGTAAGGAGGCCATCTAATTCCCATTATTATTATTATTTTTTAAAGCAGCTTGGGTACACTTTATTTTTTTATTTTTTTGGCTGCGTTGGTCTTCGTTGCTGTGCGTGGGCTTCTCCGTGCGGTGGCTTCTCTTGTTGCGGAGCACGGCCTCTAGGCGTGCGGGCTTCAGTAGCTGTGGCGTGTGGGCTCAATAGTCGTGGCACGTGGGCTTAGTAGTTGTGTTTCGCGGGCTCTAGAGCACAGGCTCGGTAGTTGTGGCGCACGGGCTTAGTTGCTCCACAGCACGTGAGATCTTCCCGGACCAGGGATCAAACCGGTGTCCCCTGCATTGGCAGGCGGATTCTTATCCACTGCGCCACCAGGGAAGTCCTAATTCCCTTTTTTTTTTTTTTTTTTTTTTAATTAATAGCTACTTTATTTATTTATTTATTTTTGGCTGTGTTGGGTCTTCGTTTCGTGCGAGGGCTTTCTCTAGTTGCGGCAAGCGGGGGCCACTCTTCATCGCGGTGCGCGGGCCTCTCACTATCGCGGCCCCTCCCGTTGCGGGGCACAGGCTCCAGACGCGCAGGCTCAGCAGTTGTGGCTCACGGGCCCAGTTGCTCCGCGGTATGTAGGATCCTCCCAGACCAGGGCTCGAACCCGTGTCCCCTGCATTAGCAGGCAGATTCTCAACCACTGCGCCACCAGGGAAGCCCTAATTCCCATTCTTAAGTGCTTTCTTTACACGCGCTGATCTATAGATGTGGTCTCTTCTACTGAGACACTTTGCATTTGACAGCACTTGTAAAACAACACTGGAGTGCAGATACCCTGTCAATAAATCACTTGATATCTGCTTCTATGTCTTTTTGTGTTCTGTTTCGATGTCTTCTTATGTCATTGCCATGGCTCTCAGACTCTTTATCTGCTGCAGACTAAGCCCGTGGACCAGGCTGCTTATAAGTGAACAAATTACCCATTAATAAAAGCCAGAACCAGAAAGAAAAAGTGGATGCTTGGAGGAAACCCTTCTAAGGGGGAAAAGATTGCCACAGGTCTTAAGATTGCACAGGCCAGTGAGGCAGTAGGAGAGAAAGCATTATCCATAGCAGAGCGATTCAGAGCATGGCTTTGGAGTCAGCCATATTGGGGTTCAATTCAAGGCTCTGTTGTTTATGACTGTAAAAGCTGGGAGATCACTTAACCTCTCAAGCCTCAGTTTTCTTATCTGTAAAATAGGGATAATGCCACATGTGGCAAGGACTGGGTGGATATTCCCCATAACCATTTCCTGTTCTTGCTGAGTACAGAGCTAGATTATATTTCCTAGCTTTCTTTGCAGTTAAATATAGCCAAACCTGACCCCTAAAACAAAACTCACATACTTTGATCCACACTGTTTCCCCTCAGTTTCTGCCCACATGGGGAAGAGCTGATGAAGGACTCTGATGAAGAAGCCCCGATCAGTGAATGATTTCATGGCCTCCTAATAAAACCACATTGGACAAAACCACAAAAAGTAAGAAAGAAATCTTTTTATTATATTTAAGCCACTGAAATTTTAGGATTTGTTATACAGCAATTAGCCTACCCTGACTAATATAGACATTAGTTCCTGAAAGTGAGGTATGGCTGTAGCAAACAGCTAAAATAAAATACATGGCATTGGCTTAGCAGCTGGGCAGAGAAATAAGGAAATTGATTTCAGGAGCTGGAATCATGGTGGCCCATGTTATGCTTTAATAAAAACGTTGGATACACATGCAATTAAAAACCCTGTTCAGTCTACCAAAAAATCTAGAACTAACAAGCCTGTCTGTAAGATTACAGGATAAAAGATCAGTGTACAAAAATTGATTCCGTTTCTTTTTTTTTTTTTTTAATATTTATTTATTTATTTATGGCTGCATTGGGTCTTCACTGCTGCTCACGGCCTTTCTCTAGTTGTAGTGAGCGGGGGGCTACTCTTCATTGCAGTGCACGGGCTTCTCATTGCGGTGGCTTCTCTTCTTGTGGAGCATGGGCTCTAGGCACGTGGGCTTCAGTAGTTGGGGCTCTCAGGCTCTAGAGCACAGGCTCAGTAGTTGTGGTGCACGGGCTCAGTAGTTGTGGCACATGGGCTTAGTTGCTCCGCAGCATGTGGGATCTTCCCGGACCAGGGCTCGAACCCGTGTCCCCTGCATTGGCAGGCGGATGCTTAACCACTGCGCCACGAGGGAAGCCCCGATTCCGTTTCTTTTAATAGAATTTTTAAAGGTTGCATTCTGGGGCTTCCCTGGTGGCGCAGTGGTTAAGCATCCGCCTGCCAATGCAGGGGACACGGGTTCAAGCCCTGGTCCGGGAAGATCCCACATGCTGCAGAGCAACTAAGCCCATGTGCCACAACTACTGAGCCTGCGCTCTAGACCCCACAAGCCACAACTACTGAGCCCATGTGCCACAACTACTGAAGCCTGCACACCCAGGGCCCGTGCTCTGCAGCAAGAGAAGCCACCTTAATGAGAGGCCTGTGCAGCACAACGAAGAGTAGCCCCCGCTCGCTGCAACTAAAAAAAAAAAGAAAGCCCATGCGCAGCAACGAAGACCCAACGCAGCTAAAAATAAATAAATAAATAAATTTATTTTTTTAAAAAAATTTAAAATATATATATATATATATAAAGGTTACATTCCATTTACAGTCATTACAAAATATTGGCTATATTCCCCGTGTCGTAAAATACATCCTTGTAGCCTATCTTACACCCAATAGTTTGTACCTCCCACTCCCCTACCCCTAAGGTGCCCCTCCCCCTCCTCTCCCCACTGGTAGCCATTACCAGTGTTTGTCCTCTATATCTGTGAGTCTGCTTCTTTTTTGTTATATTCACTAGTTTGTTGTATTTAGATTCCACATATAAGTGATATCACACAGTATTTATTTCTCTGTCTGACTTATTTCACTTAGCATAATGCACTCCAAGTCCATCCAAGTTGCTGCAAATGGCAAAATTTTGTTCTTTTTTGTGGCAGTGTAATATTCCATTGCATATATACCACATTTTCTTTACCCATTCATCTGTTGATGGACACTTACGTTGCTTCCATGTCTTGGCTATTGTAAATAGTGCTGCTATGAACATTGGGGTGCATTTATCTTTTCAAATTAGTGTTTTTGTTTTTGTTGGATATATACCCAGCAGTGGGATTGCTGGATCATATAGTAGCTCTGTTTTTAGTTTAAGGAACCTCCATACTGTTTTCCAAAGCAGCTGCACCAATTTACATTCTCACCAACAGTGTATGAGGGTTCCCTTTTCACCACATACTTGCCAACATTTGTTATTTGTGTTCTTTTTGAGGATAGCCATTCTGATCAGTGTGAGGTGATAGCTCGTTGTGGTTTTGATTTGCATTTCCCTGATGATTAGTGATGTTAAGCACCTTTTCCTATGCCTCTTGACCATCTGCATTTACTCTTTGGAGAAATGTCTATTCAGTTATTCTGCCCATTTTTTTAATCAGGTTGCTTGGTTTTTTTGATGTTGCTGTTTTGTATGAGCTGTTCATATATTTTGGATATTTATGAGCTATTTATATATGTTGGATATTAATTTCTTATTGGTCATATCATTTTCATATTTTCTCCCATTCGGTGGCTCATCTTTTTGTTTGGTTGACAGTTTCCTTTGCTGTGCAAAAGCTTTTAAGTTTAATTAGACCTCACTTGCTTATTTTTTATTTCCTTTACTTTAGGAGACAGATCCAAAAAAATATTGCTGCTATTTATGTCAAAGAGTGTTCTGCCTATGTTTTTCCTCTAGGAGTTTTATAGTATCCCATCTTACATTTAGGTCTTTAATCCATTTGGAGTTTGTTTTTGTACATGGTGTTAGAGAATGTTCTAATTTCATACTTTTACATGCAGCTGTCCAGTTTTCCCAGCACCACTTATTGAAGAGACTATCTTTTCCCCATTGTATATTCTTGCCTCTTTTGTCGTAGATTAATTGACCATATGACCATAAGTGCATAGTGCATAGGTTTATTTCTGGGCTCTCTATCCTGTTCCATTGATCTATGTGTCTGTTTTTGTGCCAGTACCATACTGTTTTGATTACTGTAGCTTTGTAGTATAGTCTGAAGTCAGGGCGCATGATCCCTCTAGCTCTGTTCTTCCTTCTCAAAGTTGTTTTGGCTAATTGGGGGTCTTTTGTGTTTCCATATAAATTTTGAAGTTATTTGTTCTAGTTCTGTGAAAAATACCATTGGTATTTTGATAGCGACTGCATCAAATCTGTAGATTGCCTTGGGTAGTATGGTCATTTTAACAATATTCATTCTTTATACTAGCAACAAACAAACTTTTAAATTTTTTTAAAAATTTATCTACAGTAGCATAAAAAATAAAAATATTTAAATAATTTAACAAAATATATGCAAAAACTCTACCCTTAAAACTTGTAAAATGTTGCTGAAATTTTTAAAAACTTACATGGAGAGAGCTACTTCAGTCATTGATTGGAAGAGTCAAATTGCTAAAAAGTCATAGTTCATCAAATTGATCAAAAGACAAAAATCTTGAGCATTAGACCTGTGTGACAATCTCAAACAGCCTTAATTGGAGTCCTGGAAGGAGAGAAAAGAGTTGGGCAGGTGAAATATTTAGAGACAAAGGTGATGAATCTTCCAAAATTGATGAAAACCCTCAACTTTAAGAATCAAGAATCTCATGTATCCAAGCATACAGCTGGAAGTTATTTCTCAGCCTTCCATGACTGTCCTGGCCAATGGACTGGATGGAATGTGTGCCACCTCCAGGCCTGGCCCCTGTCTAGTCTAGGGTAAGATATGCTATGATCACAGCAAACCCAAAACCTCAGAGGCTTTCCAGGAAACTTCTCCCCCACACACTGACTTAGCATCCCAGGATGCTTCAGTCTTATGGAGCCTCCAAATCAAAAAATCACGACTGGGGGGAGGGAGAATATGGAGGAGTATGCACTGGTTCTTAAATGTTTCCACCTGGAAATGACATCTGTCACTTTTCCATGGTTAAAGCTCTGATGTCACCTGACACCTACCTTCAAACAGACCGGGAAATACAATCCTTCCATGTACCTAGAATGAGAGGAAAGGAAAAATTCTCGGTGCATGGCAGCCACACCTACCACATTTCCTAAAACACATCCTGTGTGAGCCTCTATGTTCAAAGACCCTGGATGGAGCAATGCTTTTTCCTGTCACTGACCTGCATTAGTCTGCGGTGCAAGCCAGAAAGGGGTCTTTTCTTGGGTAGGCCTCTGAAATGCGGGTATTACAAAAGCTAGCATGCTCTAAGACCCTACTCAATTTACAACATAGTGAAACAGATGATAATTTTTTTAATAATAAATTTATTTATTTTATTTTTGGCTGTGTTGGGTCTTCGTTGCTGTATGCGAGCTTTTTTCTAGTTGCGGCGAGCGGGGGCTACTCTTTGTTGTGGTGCGCAGGCTTCTCATTGCGGTGGCTTCTCTTGTTGCGGAGCACAGGCTCTAGGCGTGCGGGCTTCAGTAGTTGTGGCACGTGGGCTCAGTAGTTGTGGCTCATGGGCCCTAGAGCACAGGCTCAGTAGTTGTGGCGCACGGACTTAGCTGCTCCGCGGCATGTGGGATCTTCCCGGACCAGGGCTCAAACCCATGTCCCCTGCATTGGCAGGGGGATTCTTAACCACTGCGCCACCAGGGAAGCCCAAGATGATAATTTTTAAGCACTTACTATGGGCCAGGCCCTTTGTGTGAATGGCTGACCCTAATAGGCTCTTAACTAGTGTTCATTGTTATTACAATTTTGTCTTAAATGTGTATGTCTTTATTCAAATGGATTCTGTGCTCTAGACTACAGGACCCTAAAGCACATTGCAAAGCAGTTGAGCATCTTATCTTTTTCTCTAAAACATCTGCAAGTTTTCATACTTTTTGTGGGCAGCTGGGCTGGCAGTACAGATTTCTGAGATCAGAGACAGCATGGTGTAGAAGGAGCACTTGAACTAGGAGTCAAGATCAGTTTAGGTCAACACATGTTTATTGAGCACCTTTAGTATGTACCAGGCGCTAGAGAAAAAAGGAGCGTGAGAGTGGGTCCCTGCCCTCTAGGGGCTTACACTTCTGCGTGGATGGTGGACAGGTAAACAAATAAAGCATGATACGTGCAATAATAGTATCAACAACGAACAGAGGAGCCACAAGACCTGAGATCTAGCTCTGCCACTAGATGCGTGACCTTGGACGTGTTATTTAACCTCTCGGGGTCTCATGGATAGTGAGAATGGGGTCGATAATTTCTAATCCCTGAAATTCTAACATCTACAGTTCTCAAAACCCTGTGAGGTAGGCAGGGCAGGCACGATTTCTACTTTATGTTAGAGGTGAAGCCTGGGGTCGGGGAGGTTGAGCACAGCCGCCTGAGCTACACATCTGCTTGTTGGTAGAGCTGGCCCCAGACTAGACTCGGGCAGGTCTTCTGAGTCAGGCCAAGTGTGTACCCACTCCAGGCTGAGACGTGGGATCTCTGATGGGCACGGCAGGAGGTTTTCTGGATGACCCCTGTTTGAATCTCATACTTGCTCCCGGTTTGGAGTTCTTTACGGACTAAGGAAATAGCAGTTCCCTCCTCTACCTCCACCCCCTCCTGGTGTTGAGTACACAGCAGACAGTGGGCATTTCTGAAAACCAGGTCGTCTTTCACAAACAGCACAGTGATATTAGCATAATTATCCTGGTGACCACAGGAATCTTCAGCCGCCAGCCCCAGTCACTGAGGGAAACCCTCCCCGGGCCTGGTTTCCACTCACAGTCAGCCCCTCGCCCTCGCCAGCTGGGCTCTGTGTATGTGCAGAGTATGTTCTGGAGGCGAAGGCAGCTCTCCCTCACGGCCCGGGTGCTCCCTGTCACCTCCACTCAGCCCGCCCAGTATCTACATGCTTAGGGAATGTGAGCGAGCTAACTTAGCTGAAGCAAAACAAACTGAAGAGTGCATCTTGCCGGGCCTCTAAAATCATGCCATGCCCACCAAAGCCAAAAAGACGAGCCTCTTATGATGGCCGGCCACTGCTGTCTCCCACCATGGCAAAGAGTTTCAGAGATGACATTTGGGGGCAATCTTATTGTCATATACAACAATTTTTTTTTGAGCACATGCTATGTGTGCTACAAAGAGGCCAGTGACACATAATCCCTGCTATCCAGGGGCTTATAATCAGATGCCAAGAGCGGTCAGATGACTTTAGAGATGAGTCACAGATGAAAACTTCCGACAGACTACGGTGGTGTGAAAGGCTCAGTCTTAAGTGCTGGAGGTGTTGGGGTGAGGGAGTGGTCACTGAGGGCTGCTGCTGTCCTAGAAGGAGTCCCAGGGAGCTCGAGCTGGGCCTTGAAGGGAGAGAAGGACGGAAGTCAGTATTTGCATTACCCCCTCCCTATGGGAAATTCACCTGAAAACCATATGACGACGATAAAAGTGCACAGGAAGAAACTCGCCTGTGGGCGCCCCACGTCCTCTCCCAAGGTGGCCCCTTCCACCCCTCCTCCCCTTCCGCCACCTCCTAGGCCTGTGATGTACAGCAGTAGAGCAAGTCCCTTAACTGCCCTGAGCCTACTTCCTCATCTGTAAGGTTGTAGGAGGATTTACTAAGCAAACACTAGTGAAACCCACCAGCACGGCAACAAACGCTACCTCCCAGTGAGTCCTCCTGAAAAAAACCCCCGTCCCTCCATCTTCACAAAGGCCGTCTGAGGGTGACCTGGTGTGCGTGCTCCAGCCTCCTACCCACATCCTGCCGGCTCCAGGGGCTACGCCGAGGACAGGGCTGCCGTGCGGGTTCAAGTTCACCCAGGGCACAGCCGCCCAGGCTCCCAGCCAAGCATCTTCTCAACTCCAGGGGAGTGGCCTCAGAAGCGAAAATCTTCCAAAGCGGCTGAGGAGTGGGGCTGGAGGAAGGGTGGTCCCTTGTGCCTGCCCCCAACACCTCCTCCCACCCCCCCCCCACCGAGGGGGAGCCAGCTCGAGCTCCGAGCTCCGAAACCAGCAGAGCGTCCGGCCTCCGTGCTGCCACCTGTGGCCGCCGGCCCCAACTGCACCCGACTCCGCGGCCCCGCCCACCCAGCCTGGCCCCGCCCACGTGGGAGGTGCGCCTGCCTCGTTGGTTTATAACCTTTGGAAGAATTCTCAATATTTCTGAAGTTTGGCGTGCCAGTGTTTTGTTTTGGTCTTCTGTTTCCGTCCTCGTAGGAGCAGATAAGAGAGCTCTTAAAGCACCCATGACCTTGGGTCAGAGTTTCTCTTAGCTTTACCGGATGTAGAATTGTTGTGCGGTCCCAGGGCAAGCCCAAGGCTAGAGAGCTCATCTGCCAGTGTGCCTTGAGGCAGCAGGCTGTGCATATTGAATGAGAACTAAGATCCCAGTGGCCCGGGTTCCTCGGTCCCTGCCCTCCCACACTGCTTCCTCCCCACCCACCACGTGGCGCCCTTCTTCCCACCGGCACCCGCAGGACAGGATGAGAGCACAGCCCTACTTCTCCCCGTCCAGGACCAGTTTTGTCACCCGTGGCAGCATTACCTGCCTCAGGGTCTTTCTGAGAGAATTAAATGAGGCGCCACGTGGAAAGCAACGAGACCATCTTTGAGGGGAAGATACTGGTGAGAACTGGTGTGAGGGAGAGACGCCCTCCCACTTAACACCCTGACCCCTGACCAACCCAAGCAGCAGTAGCGGCAGCTGACCACTTTCTCAATCCCCAGCCCCTCAACACACTTCCCCACAGGGGCTGGGAAGGCGGTGGGCTCCTGCCATCCCTCCACAGGCCACACCGAATTCCCTTAGCTTCTTTACTGCACGCTCAGGTTCCACGCTGGCTTCCCCATAAAGATAAAATAGGAAACCACAAAATACCCATATTTTACTAAGTACCTGGAAAGCTTTCAAGAAGGTCAACGAAACCAAGCTGACAGTTTTGTCTGAAAACTGACAGTAAAAGGACTGAGCGGAGCAGAGCAGGACCTGTTTCCCTGTGAGCCACTTTCTGAAGATGGGCCGGGACCCGGAGTCACACACGCGGCTCCCAGGCAGGCTGGCTGTGTGTCACCCGGCCACAGCTTGCTCTGGGCTCCACGTGTGTGCGTTGGAGAGGGTGGCACTGGCAGCCCCCATAGGCCCAGGGGAACCGCCAGCCTCCCCCCACCCCCGCCCCATCCCCGCTTCCTCTCCAGGCAGACCAGGGGGGAACAGGAAGGGGCCCCGGCACCTGCACAGACTCTTAACCGGCCCAACATGAATATCATCTCTTCTCCGTGGCTCATTCTCCTGCCTTCTTCACCCCATCTTCCCCTAAGGCAGAGTAAGCCATCCCTCAACTGTGTTCCAGAATGTTCTGGTGCTTTCCAAGCTGTTTCCTCTGCTCCCTGTGTGCTCCTTGGGGGATAAAGCTGTCACTCCCCACGCCTAGTGTGGTGTCTGGCACGAGGTAGGTGTGAATCAGTGTTTGTCACGATGAGTTGAATAGTAATGGAGGAACCAGATGGAGCGCACCCCTCGGACATCTAAGAATAACTCAGTGGCCTGGCAACGTTAAACGGTGCCCTGAGGCCACACAGTGTGTTTTTGGCCTGGGTTCCTACACATGCCGCCTGCCACACCGGTGCCTCTTGGTGGTGTCCCTCCAAGGACAGGCACCCGGAGACATGCCCCTCCCCCAAGCCATGATCCTGGAACAAATGGCAGCCGACTTCTCTGGACGCCAGTCATCTCTTTAGTCCATCAGTGACCAACACGGCAGCACCATGGACACAGCAGGGGCCTGCCTGAGACCCCGGGCGAGGCAAGGACGGTGGATGCTGGGCCCAGGTGAGGGGGGGCTTCCCTTCCGGCCTCCCCAGCAGCCAGGAGAGAGATGCGTGGGGAGGGGGCCCGTCTGTGTGGACAGTGCCGCAGCCCGTCAGCCTCCGGAGGAGGGAATGTTCCAGGGTAGGGCCAGGGAGGAACTTGCTGGGTGACTAAGGGTGGACCTGAATTTAAGTGTGAGCCGTGTGCCCTCGTGGGCATGCGTGAGCGTGTCAGTGTGCATGTGTGGCTGGGGACAGGTGCCTGCCGTACTACTGACTCATGGGATTTGACTGCTGAGCCACAGGACCTGCCTGGGGCCAAGGAGACCAGGGACCGAGACTCCGGGGCCTGGGAGAGCGCCCAGGGGCGGAAGGCGCCCTCCTCACCGCTTCGCTTGGAGGCGAGCCCGGGGCTGGCAGGTCTCGGAGGCTGGCTGCAGGGCCGCCTCTGGCCTCACCCACCTCATGTGTAGGCCATCTTGCTGCACACCCAGGGCCGGGTCATCAAACACTCCGTCGACACCAGCCTGGTGGGCTCCACGAAGACACACTCCCCCGGGCCCGAGATGGGGAATCTGTGGCGGGGAGAGAAGAGACCGGGCACTCACGACCTGGCAGACGCGGCCCGTCACTGGGCAGCCCCGGAGGCCCTGTGACTTGTCCTTCCCTCGGGAGCGGCCTTCCGGGACAGTCGGCCCCCACAGACCTCGCTTGCGTGGCTCCCGTCGCCTCCAGAGAGTGCCTCACGGCTCCAGCCCCCGGTGATGCCCACGGATGTTTCCGGGACGCACCCTGCACTTCTCCATCCGGCTTCGCCATCCCGTCGGGCTCAGCTCACTCATCCCAGGAACCCGGGGCCCTGTCTAGGACCACCCTCCACCCACCCACCTTCCCCACAGCGCCCTGCCTGCACCTCCTGTATCTAGCACAGGGCGGGTTCTCCCTGCCTAAAATCATCCCTTTTGAATCTTAGCACTTCTTCTTCACCTCATTTGGTCACCCTGACCTGAGCCCCCTGCCAAGGCTGGAGCTGGGGTCTCAGAGGGCATCCGAAGGACCCCAAGAGGGAGTAGGGGGGCCAGGACCACCTCGATGTCAGAGAAGCGTGGCCCCAAGGCCCGCTGGTTGCCAGGTAGTCAGCGCTCTGGGGACCCCAGCCTCCAGGGCTCCCTGGGTTCCGGGAGCAGGAAGCTTCCAGAAGGGGAGAGGTGGGAGCAGCAAGGGCAAGACTTTCTCAGCAGCTCTAAGAACAGGTCTGGGATGAGGGCAGGACAAGGAAAGAGAAGGAAAAAAAAAAAAAAAGAAAACAAGGCAGAGGCAGTGAGGACAAAGACAGGTGCAGGAGACGGGGAGAAGCCGGCACAGGGAAGGAGTTGTCACAGGCCGCAGTTCACGTCAGGTCAGCAGCTGTGCCCCCGCCCGGCTCCTCGGGCCTAGTCCTCCAGCCTTAGAGTCTACATCAGAAGCTGAGGCTCTTACTCCCCTGTGTGTGCTGCTCTGCATCTCCCTAAGCCTAAACTGCCCCTACACCCATGACTGCTGCCACCGTCGCCCCACAAACAGTCCCTGGCTTTGCACACCCACCAACCCATCACACACTGCCCACCACACCACTTGGGCCACACAAATAATACCACCACTGCACACACCACTGACACCCTCAAGAGGTGTTTTCTCTAAGGGAACCCTCCTGGTGCCCAGGGTTCAGATCCCCTTTCTCCCACAGTGACAATGTTCAGGTGGCACGTGGCTGCCCAGAACAGCGGCCCCACCTCCCACCCTCCCTTGCAGTCAGGTGTGGCCGTGAAGCTAAGTTCTGGCCAACGCACAGGGATGTCCAGGGCACGTCCTCCCTTCCCCTGAGCCACACTGAGCTGTGCAGATGGACTGGGGAGCCACAAGATGGAAAGAGCCCGGGCCCTTTCCAGCAGCAGGAAGGTCTGTTGCCTGCGTGGAGCAGGGCCACCAAACCAGGCTGGACTTTACCAGGCAGAGAGTAGTAAAGCCATTATCATGACTGGGTCTCTGTCCCACACCCCTGACCCTAGAGGTGAGTGGTTCCAGCTAGCACAGAACCAGGTTGTTCAGGAGGTGCGGCTGGGAGGCTACGGCTTCCCCGGTCTAAGCGCCTTGGCCAGAAGATGAAGCCTCAGCTCACGTGTCCGGGTCAAACGGGTCCCCGTTGACCCAGTGGAATTCGTCCCCCACTCTGCGCAGACCAATCCAGGGCTCCCTCCTTGTGAACTTGAACATGAATTCCTGCACCAAGGAAAGAGGGAAACGAAACCTCAGAGTCAGGTGCGGTCTCCTGACTGCTCACACATCCCCAGACTAACCTCAGCTTGGAAGACTGGCTCCCAAGATGTGTAGACACGGAGAGGGTGACACCTCACTGCATCCCGAGAGTGAGGAGCTGGGGTTACAGACACCCTGCACTCACATGGAGCTGCCTGCGATGGCCTCCAAGGGACCCGGGCTCTGGGAGTGCACCACTGGGCCAGGAAGCCTGCAACAGGGTTTGTCTCCTAGCTCGGTGGGCCAGCCTGCCTGCGTTCCTCATTTTCAGGAAGCCTGGAATTGCCTACTTGATGGATTATCTGGGACACATCTCAAAGCTCAGGCTGGATGTCCTTCTACCCGCATATTCCTGGGCCTTTCTCTGCCGAAAGGAGCTATCAGACTGTGTATCAGAGACAAACAGAAGTGACTTTTAGATTTTCTGCTATTTTGGATTGCGTGAACTGTTGCCCTCAAAACCCAAAATGGCCAAGAGACCCACTAATTGTGTTTCTTTCACATTTCTAGTGATATAACTGTTTGGGGTGTTAAATGAGAGATCAGGCCCTGATTTGGACTAGTAGAAGAAGCCAGCGCGATTTTTCATTTCACAAGTGCGGGTATAATTTGTAATGCTCACGCTTCAATACTGAGTCGAGCTCAGCAAACCAGCCTTGGGTGGACATAGTTGGCCTTGACAATAGCAGTGGAAACAAGAGCCCCTCGTGGACCTGCTCAGACCCCATGGAGCCCACCTGCACCCCCCACCCCAGGCTGTGCTCTGGAAACAGGTCACAGGGGACACCAGGTCCTTGGGGCATGGCTCTCCCCGAAGGTCCCCGCCCCACCGGCACGCACCAGCTCCTTCTGGCTCTGGATCACAGCCAGCGCGGCCTCGTGGCCATGACAGTACTGCCTGCCCGTGTTCCAGTCTCTCGGCTCCTCAGAAAAGAAGTAGCATTTCCTTCCGTAGAGTAGCCAGTCCTCCGGGCAGGGCGCCTCGCACTTGATGCAGCCCTTGGAAGCTGTAGGGAAGAGGAGCGGCTCGGTATCCACCAGCACAGCGGGCCTCTGTCCGGCCCCCCGAGGATCCCACTCCGCTCCCTGCCACTCCCTCCACCTGCCTCCACTTTGGTGCCCATCAGCCACATGCCTCGGGGGAGTGCCTGTCACAGTACCTGGCAGGTAAAAGGCTGGTGACTAAATGAGTAAGGAATTTGGGAGACTGGCAGGGACACCGCCCCGAGGGGAAGTGACAGCAGGTTAGGCCCCTGGGTTAAGCTCTCCTCTGTCTCCCCGAACTCCCTGAGGCATGGAAACCGAGAAACTCGGACTTGGAAAGGACCTGGGGACCACGCGTCCTCTCTCTCCAGCCTGGGTGGGAACCATCGGTGGGCTCAATGGGCCTGCTCTCATTGGCTACACCCTCATCAGCTAACACTGCTGAACTGCTGGAAAGATCCTTTGCAATTCTGAGTCCCAACCTGCCTTCCCATGACCTGGAACCTGTGGGTCCAGGATCTGCCTCTGGAGTGACCCGGACAGACCTGGTCTGTCTTCCACCTCCTACTTGAAGAAGGACCCCTGCCTCCCCTCTTCCAGGATTGAACAGACACCGTCCCTTCCACAATCCCTTGCAGGGGGTGCC
Organism: Balaenoptera acutorostrata; assembly: GCF_949987535.1. Classification (NCBI taxonomy): domain Eukaryota; kingdom Metazoa; phylum Chordata; class Mammalia; order Artiodactyla; family Balaenopteridae; genus Balaenoptera; species Balaenoptera acutorostrata. The sequence continues at coordinate 15,089,281 of NC_080070.1, forward strand.
CTCCAGACCCTTCTCCATCCTGCCTGGCTCAGTACAGTGTGCCCACATCACCAGTAAAATGCTGCCACCAGAACAGGCTGGGACACGTCAGCTGTGGTCCACCACCCAGCAGCGATCACCGTAACCCTTCCAGCTGCTGTGGGCTTTCCAGTCTTCAGATGCTCCAATGAGAAGAATCTATGGGTATGTGCCTATGTGCACTTTTCTGGGAAGGAGGCCCAGAACTTCCATGAGATTCTCTAAGACTCCTTGCCAAAAGGAATTCAGCCATACTCTTCAACTATTTTCCTATGATCTCTTTCTAAGCCAGGTCTCCCCTGTCCAGAACATGTGTAAATCACATTTAAATCCAAATGCAGGATCTTGTGTTTATTTCTTCCACAGCCATCTCATTCACATTGGCTCATTTGAGTTTCTGAAGATAAATTTTAATCTTGGTTTCTTTTTCATCTGTCATATTGAGCATCCCTCTTTGAATTGTTTCACCTGCAAATTCCATAAGCATATTTTTTTGTTTGTTCTCATACAAGAGACTGACTAAAATGTAGACCAGGACAGAGCCAAGAACAAGTCCATGGTACTCAAGCCCCCAAGGGAGCTACCACCACACCAACACCAATTAATTAATGGGCACCCTGGCATTCCTGCTCAATGAGCTACAGGCCCACTTAGACTTACTGGCCATGCTTTCCCACGAGGATCTCCAGGGACCCTGTTGTGTTTTACTGCAATCTCAATATGCTATGTTTACACGTTGCCCTGTCCTCCCAACCTAGCAATGGAACAATTTCATTTGTAACAATTAGTCTAGGTGAATCCAAGCTGACCCCAGTGGTCACCACATTCTTTGCTAAGCACTCACAACTCCTTGCTTAGCCTGCATGCCCTACAAGTGAGGGTTTGGTAGGAATTGATGTTATCAGTGGATTTTCCTCCCATTTTGAGGTCTCAGGGCGCTTCTCAAAGATTAAAGACAGAGGTCCTGAAGTCACTTTGCAAACCCTTCAGAAGCCATGACGTACTTTGACTTGAATCCATTAAAAGCAGCAAATCCCAGGGTCATATAGCCTCACCTCCCTTACTTAGTAGCAGTTTCCTCTTTTGCATTCCTCCTTCAACCCTTTCAGTCCTACCTGCCACTCCGTGTTTTTCAGGCCTCTCCCCCTTGGAATGCTCTGGTCCCTCTACCTCCTGCTCTCTAGGAAACTGTTCATTCTTCAGGGATTAGCACATGTGTCCCCCACCTCCGGGAAGCCCCCAGGCAGTAACACCTCTATCACTGGACAGGGAAGTTGATGTCATACATTTCAAAAGATCTCCAGCACTTAGCCCAGGGCCTAACACACAGCCGGGCTCAATAAATGTTTGTTGAGTGAGTGAATGAGATCTTTAAGGCCCTTAACCCCAAACCATCTCCTTCAAGAAGCATTACGTGACTACCACACACCAAGTTTGTTCCGCGTTCCCGAAGCATTTTTGTGATCGTACCTAAGTTAACATCTCCACTTCCGCTGCATGGCTTAGCAAAGAGGACGGGTATAGTCGATGTGTGTACTATTTTAGGCTAAAATCTCATCTAGAACCAACTCTCTATTTCCTATTTACTTTGACCCCACAGAATTGGCGGTATGTCTGGAACCTTTCTTTACCTAATCAGACATGCTTTTGACAAGGTGTGTAGGAACTGAACCGCATAAGTGCTCTGACATCCATGCTCACCCAATATGCTCATCACCACCAGGATGGCGAACAGAAGCACTGCGATGGCCCCCAGCAGGAGACGCGTGGTGGTGTCTGAGGAGAGAGAAAGGGGTTGATTACCTGGCATGTCCCCATCACCCATCCCCACCTCCAGCCCCAAGTCCTGATAGTGCGAAACTCTGGGGCTGTGTTTGAACAAGCCCTCCAGGAGATTCTGATGCTGAAGTCTGAGGTGCCGTTCGAAAGCACGGGTCTGTCTGATTCTGCGATTCCCCTGCTTAAAAACCCTGCCTCCGGGGCTACACACTTGAACTCCTTCTGTGGCTGTCGGAGCTTTCCAATCTTTCATCTCCTGCTGCTTCTCTACCTCATCCCTGGTTTCAGCCAGACGGACTCCTTGAAATACCCCAGTCCGTCCTCACAGCCCTTCAGCTGGGTCTTTGCTCCCAAATTTCTTCTCCTCCACTGCAGTCTCTTGAAATCCTGCCCCACACCCTCCATTCTCTCCACGAAAGCTTTCCTAATCCTCTGGCTTCTCCCTTTTAAATTTATATTTATTGTTCTCATCTAAAATTTTAATTTGATGTTTAAGGAAAGAACCCTTTTAGACTTCAGACACAGGGTCTTTGAAAGTTTTTTTGTGATAAAATATACATAACATAAAAGTTGCCATCTTAACCATTTTTAAGTGTGCAATTTGTGGCGTTAATTATATTCACAATGTTGTGCGCTGTGAATTTGCAAAATTCCACTGTCTATTTGCAAAATGTTTTCATTACCCCAAACAGAAACTCTGTACCAATTAAGCATTAACGCCTCATTTCCACCTCCCTCCAGCCCCTGATAACCTCTAATCTACTCTCTGTTCTATAAATTCACCTATTCTAGGAACCTTATGTAAGTGGAATCATGCAATATCTGTCCTTTTGGGTCTGACTTCTTTCACTTAACATAATGTTTTCAAGGTTCATCCATGTTGTAGCACATACCAGAATTTCATTCCTTTTTTATGGCTGAATAATATTCCATTGTATAATTATATACATTTTGTTTATCCATCCATCCATCCATTGATGGATACTTGGGCTGTTTCCATCTTTTGGTTATTATGAATAATGCTGCTATGAACATTGGCAAATATCTGTTTGAGTCCCTGTTTTCAATTCTTTTGGGTATATGCCTAGGAGTGGAATTGCTGGATCATATAGTAATTCTACATTTAACTTTTTGAGGAACCACCAAACTGTTTTCCACTGCTGCTGCACCATTTTGCATCCTGCCAGCAATGCCAACGCACAAGTGTTCTAATTTCTCCATCTCTTCACCAACACTTGTTAGTTTCCATTTTTGTTTGTTATAGCCATCCTAGTAGGTGAGTACTCCCTTTTTATTTTTAACCATTTTTAAAACCTTTTAAAAGTTATATATGTGCATAGATGAAAGAAGTGTCTCCACAGCCCAGTGCTGGGCTGTCCACCATTACTCACCCATGACGAGCTAGGTACCAAAATCGAGAGGAAGTATCTAGAAACTTTTACAGCAGTTCAGCATTGCTGTGACATCCAAGTGCCTGATACTGTTTCTAGTAATTTGTCTGTATTGTACTTCACAACAAATTGGGAAAAGAAACCTGGTCCTTTATCAAGGATCTGAAAAGCAACAGATCTGAAGTCAAGAAATTCTACCAGCCTTCACTAAACAAACTAACAACCAAACAGAACATTGCCCCTTCCACAGAGGCAACTATTTCCAACCCTTTGAGCTAATTCTTTTGGTATTTACCTCCAAATCTCTAAAAGCTTTGCGTATGTCAATACTTTTTGACTTTTCTATTTAAGACACTACTTATTGACTTCCCACAATAATGAGGAAGATTTAATTCTCTGCATTACTATCCCCACCCTGACCACTCACACACTACCTGCTCTCTCAACATCATAGTTTGGGTTAGACTGATAATTAGGTGTTCTTTTCGTATGGCAATGTAAATGCTACTCCCAGGAAAGCTATGCGGTGTATTATGATCTTTATTTCTACACAACTTCTTGTTTCCCTGTAATTAATCATTTTCCTTTGCTTACACTTCTGTGTGCTCATCATTATTTCAACTTCAAAACTCCTTTAAGCTGATGAGGCAAAATCAGGAATTCTACTTCACCTTTGACTTAGTCTGCACAGGCTGCTCTAACAAAAACCATAGACTGGGTACTGAAACAACAGACACTTCTCTCTCACAATTCTGGAGGCAAGGAAGTCCAAGATCAAGGTACCAGCAGATTCCATTCTTGGTGAGGGCCCCCAGGATGGGATTAGTGCCCTTATTAGACAAGGAAGAGCCACCAGAGAGGAGAGAGGAAGCTCTCATATCCACTGTCTCTTTGCCTTTGCTATTTCCTGAAGATTTTTTTAACTTTATCTTCCCACTCGCTACTGAATCTTTTATTTCTACAATTATTTTTAACTGCTAAGGTTTTTTTGGGTTTGTTGCTGCTGTTCCCTGAATACTCCCTCTTAAAGCGTCCTGTTCTTATTTTAATGATGTAAAATTTTCTCTTATCTCTCTGAGGATATTACTGATAGTTTTTTAGGTTTTTTTGGGGGGGAGGAGGGGGGCTCTGGAGGGGGTGGGGGAGAGGTGGGCAGAAAGTTTAATCTGTATAATCTCTGTTTTCTCCAAACTGCTTTTTTTTTTCCTGTTCATTTGTTTTGATCTCTAGCTTCCATGTCAGAGACTTTCCTCAGATGTCTGGAGATCCTTGGTTATATGATTAAGGCAGGAGGAATAAGACTTCATTGGCACCTCTGAGACAGGAAGAGGGGCTTATTAACTGTGAGGGTCGTGGCAGAGTGACAGGCTGGTCCTCAAGGCTGTCTGTTTGTTGACCTCCTTGGGTTTTTCCTCTTGGGTCAGTGTCCCTGGAGACTGCTCTTCTGTTTTGCCTCCTGGAGGGTGTAGGCTTGGCTGGGAAAAGAGGCTAGGAGGCCATCCTGAGCCCTCAATACATAAATGTCGCCTTAACTGCTTGCTCTCAAATGTGTTGGTGTCCGGAGGCCCTCTCTCCCCAAGGCAGAGGGCTGGGGAATGGGCTCACAGAGTGGGGAGAGGACTTGGGGATCTGAAGTCTTCCTAACAAGTGTTCACCCAGCCCTCCTGATTTCAGCTCCCTCTTCACTCATGGCTGTGCTGACTGGTGACCCGGTCTCTGTGCCGTGGGGTTCCTGTTTGTGACTCAGGTTGCTCCTCTGCTTCCTGAACTTTCACAGGCCAGTGGATTCAGTGTCAGTTACACGATCATTGATCCCTATGTGTTTGTTTGTTTGTTTAATTAATTAATTTATTTATTTTTGGCTGCGTTGGGTCTTCGTTGCTGCGCGCGGGCTTTCTCTAGTTGCAGCAAGTGGGGGCTACTCTACGTTGCGGTGCACAGGCTTCTCATTGTGGTGGCTTCTCTTGTTGCGGAGCACGGGCTCTAGGCGCGTGGGCTTCAGCAGTTGTGGCACGCGGGCTTCAGTAGTTGTGGCTCGCGGGCTCTAGAGCACAGGCTCAGTAGTTGTGGCACACAGGCTTAGTTGCTCCGCGGCATGTGGGATCTTCCCGGACCAGGGCTCGAACCTGTGTCCCCTGCATTGGCAGGTGGATTCTTAACCACTGCACCACCAGGGAAGCCCCTCGTTGCTATTGTTTTGTCTCCTGTTCTTGTTATCCTTGTGACCTTTTAAAAATCCCTTTACTGTTGTATTAATGAGCTTTGGAAGGGAAAGAAAATAAACGCCTATATTCAGTCTGCCATCTTTACTTGCAAGTCCAACAAACATCCGGGAGTCCTTCCTATGAGCACGGTCTATACTGGCAAGTGACCAGGAGTTCAGAGGTGGGTGGCTTCCGGCACGGTCAGAACAGAGGCTCATGCCTGCCCTCGAGGGCTGGGCTCCTTCTGTATCTGCTCTGCTGTCCTCAGGGGCAGCTTGTTGTAAGACTAATCCCCTTGAGCTGCATATGAATCCTGCCTTTCCCGTCTTTATTTTTTTTTATTTTTTATTTATTTATTTTTTTGTTTGCGCTGGGTCTTTGTTGCAGCTCGCAGGCTTAGTTGCGGTATGTGGGATCTTAGTTCCCCGACCAGGGATCGAACCCAGGCCCCCTGCATTGGGAGTGCAGAGTCTTAACCACTGGACCACTAGGGAAGTCCCTCCTTTCCCTTCTTTAAATGCCTCTCGATCCTCTTCTACAACCCTGGCACCACAATGAGAGCCTAGCATCGTAAGCCACTTCACGTGGGTTCAGATCCCAGCTCTGCCACTTTTTAGTGGCAAAGCTACTTAGCTTCTATTTTATTTCATTTTCCTCGTCTTTCAAATGAAGTCATAATAGTGTCTCCCTCTTAGAATTTTCTGAGAATTCAACATATAGGGCTTAGAGCAGTGCCTGGCACGGTAAGCTCTCCTTCAGTGTTAGCAATTACCATCATGATGATTATCGGCCCATGGGCTCCTTTAGGGTAAGGGCTGTGCTTTACTCACGTTTGGGCTCCCTATAACAGGGCTCGGGTCATTGCCTTGCGTGTTACAGAGCACCCACTGATACTAAAAAACACAAAGGGAATCTAGCTGCCCTGAATGACAATGCCCTTGGCCGTGCGGATATACACCTGCTCTCAGGGAAAGGGGAGTCTGTGCCTGTGTCTCCAGCATCACCAGAACTGAGGACTCTCTTCATCCTTGCATGGGGATAACTGCTCTGGATGCGGCACTGTGGACGAGAGAGGGTGCGCTACAGAGTCTGACTCCTTGTTCACTCTCGAGGACAGCTGTGGGGCTGCACAAGCCAAAACAATGTTGTATTCGTTTCCTAGGTTGACGTAACAAAGCACCACAAAGCAGGTGGCTTAGAACACCAGAAATGTGTTGTCTCACAGTTCTGGAGGCTAGAAGTCCACAATCAAGTTGTCAGCAGGGCCGTGCTCCCTCTGAGACCTGTAGGGAATTCCTTCCTTGCTTTGTCCTCGTTTATGCTGGTTGGCTGGTTGCAGCTGCATCACTGCAGCCTCTGCCTTCATCGTCACATCCTTCTCCCTGTGTGTCTCTTTGTCTTCACGTGACCACCTCTTATAAGGACACCAGTCATATTGGGTTAGGAGCCCACCCTGCTCCAGTATGCCCCCATCTGAACTAATTACAACTGCAATGACCATACTTCCAAATAAGGGCAGATTCTGAGGTACTGGGGAGTTAGGACTTCAACATATCTCTTTGGAGGGGGGGATACAATTCAAGCCATAACAAATGTCTAACTCAGCAATCCTTCCTTCTATGCAATGGCCCTTATTAGATGGAGTTTGAGGGTGCAGTTTATTTATGTTATAAATGTATATGACTTAGCCTAATGTTAGAAGGAACAACTGAAAAAAAACTGGCTCCCAAGCCCAGACAAATCTCCCAACACCCGCATATCCACAGCGCAAAAGAGAATCATAGCTGACGTTTCTCTAAGTTGCCAGGGCCACAGCCTGGAAAGCATACTCTTGACTGTCACAAACTATCAAATGTAGAGTTTGGTAATTTTTAAATTTTTAAGAGGCTTTGCTAAATGCATGTGTGTGGTTTTGAGCAGGAAGTTGTGGGTTTATGTCTTATCAAGAAACTTTCAACATTAAAAATTCAGAATTGGTGAGCACTGGAAAATCTATAGCCTGAGATTTGCAGAATCACTCTGTCCCCACTCCTGTACCCCCAGGCTGCTTTTCCTCACCCTCCCTACCCCAGTGCCAGAAACATTCCCATCTCCAGTCACCTCCAGTCTTTCCAGAACCTAGGCGGGAGCTCTGGATCACTTTTCCAGCCTGTCCCCCAAAGCTGAGGATGGAAGGAAGGGTTAATATCCACAGGGAGAGGACTCAATCAGGAGAATTTCTGTTTGGCTTCCTATTTATAAAGCTAACTGTTCATCGAAGGAAAGTCTTAAAGACCTGGGCTCTAATTCCAGCTTCAGATTTAAGATGTTTTCCACGTCACTTAACCTGTGAAGAGGAAAAACCATCTGCTGGAGGTGGCAGGGTTGTCTGAGGAGCGCAGGGACGAGAGCTACATGCGTCAGAAGCACAATTTGATTCTCTCCAATTAGCCTCACCAAGCCGCATGTTGGTCAGCTCAGGACAGAGTAAGAGGTTTCACATCAGAGGGCCTCGTGGCAAACCCGATGGGATTTCACGTGTGAGAGAGCAACGTGCATCCTTGGGCAAGACACTTAGCCTCTCCGAGTCTCAGTTTCCTCATATATAAAATAGGTACATCACTCACCAAGCCCCTGCAAGGGTAGATGTGAGGGTTAAACAAGACAGCTATTGAGAAAGCCCCAGCACGGGGCTGGCACTTTGTAGGTGCTTGATAAATATTCGGTACGTGGTAATAAAGGAGCACAGGCCCCCTGAGGGTTCAGCTTGGTCAAATCAAGAAGTCTCAAGACATATGCTTGGCTAAGCAAGGGCTGCAAAACCCCTTGGCCCCCAGGCCTGGCAGACCCCTCATCCCATCACGGGTGTTTCTCAGGGTCTGCAGACTGGGCCCATTATGAGGACTTCAGTTTGGGGTAGGGAGTGGACTCAAAGTAGGCAGACGAGCAGTCAAAGGATTTCAGCTGAGCAGTTGGTCACACACTTTCCCTGGGTTCCCTCATCAGGGATGCCGGGCTCTAGGGACTGGGGAAAGGGATCACCTGCACACAGCCTACACCCCAGCACCTTGGTCCATGTAGCCCCGAGAGGCAGAAATCCTCATCTTGCTTAGCAGATGAAGAAACTGAGGCTCAGACAAGTTTGAAAACCTGCCAGCCCGCTGGCAGTGGAAGGATCTGGCTCAGGCTTACCCAACTCCAGAATCCGTGCTCTTTGCACTGCAGCAGACTGCCTCAGTCCCTGTCGACACTGTGATTTCTGCAAGGGCAGGGATGTTCCCAGTGCCTAGAGCTGCGCTGGAACAGTGGGGCCTCCAGGAGCGTTTGTGGGAGGTGAGGAAGAGTGAGTGAACGTGGGGGGGGGGGGGGATCAGCACACGGCAGGACCTTGGAGAGCACCGTCGTGGTCCGAGAGCTCCCCTCTCCCCGCAGGAGACGCGGAGCCCAGGGAACACCCAGGAGATGCTCAGGGGACCAGTGGAGGGGAGGCCCCTGGCAGGGACACAGACTCCACAGCCTAAAACTCCTGTGGGAAAAGGCCCACAGGCTCCAGATGCTGAGCCCCCAAGGTCCACAGGCACCAGGGTGGGGCTGCTCCTGGTGGACCGTGGGAACGAGGGCAGGGGCCAGAGGTGCCACGAGACACAAAGCCAGGCCAGGCAGGGAGCCATGCCCAGACAGGCGAGACGAGGCTGGGCCACAGGTGGGCACTGAGCACAGACTGGGCTAGACTCCACAGGGCCTGGAAGAGCCAGTGTCCTGAGAGACCCCCTGGGCCATTTCCTGCCGGGCGTGCGGCTTCTTCTTCAGCCTAACTTGCAGGTGGTCGACCCAGCTGTGGTTGGGAGTAGGAAGCAGAAGGGGCCAAGGTCAGGATGGGAGGTAAGACGGGAGCCAGCCAGTCGGAGGCACTGAAAGAGGCCGCACCACCCCTGAAGTGGCCCCTAAGCACTGGGGGCTGGAATGAGGTTAGGGCGGCCCCCGGAGAAATGCTTACGAATGAATGAGTGGAGAAATATAGGCAAGAGGAGTGAGCAACTTCAAGAAATAACTTGGGCAGGAGGGAAACAGGGGGTCACAGGCAAATCTAACAGTGAGCCCGAAGATGCATGACAAAGAGAGGGTTTGTCCACCTTTATTCAGCTCAGCTCTCCTCAGCCCAAAGGTCCTCTGCAATGGCTCTCTTACACTGAGTTCCAACATCTTTGCCTCCTTTGTCCCAAATCACCATCCAGGTGTCCAGCTTTCCCCTCAGAGTCTGCACAGCCCCTCCTCAGGCCATCCGTGTCCCCTGGCCTACCAGCCTTTGGGTCAAATGCCGACAGAACTGTCCCCACGTCTCCCTCCTTGGCCAGGCACCTGCCCTGGCTGGCGCTGGTTATGTCCCTCCCCTGACCACGGCCCCGCCTTCCTCACTGACCTGACCTTGGTCTGACCCCTCTGGGCCACCACCACTTTTCCAAGGGCCACCCACTGTCTCATTCTATGCTTCAAATCTCTCAACAGCCGCTTCAGACAAAGTCCAAACACTTTGGCAAGGCCTGGCTGGCCATTCACGGTCTGGGCTCTCCAGACTCCTCTCTTCTCACCGCGCCCCACCCCGATCCTGGTATTCTGGAGGTCAGTTCCCCACAAGGGACAGGCGAGTTCTCGCCACTTGATCCCTGAACATGTCATTCCTCGAGCCTGGTGCACCCATCTTTCTCTTTCCACACCTCCTAAGAGGTCACCTACTCCAGGAAGCCCTCCTTTTCTGACACTCCTTCCCTAATGGTTGGGTGATCCAGGTCCTGGGCTTCCCTAGTTGATGCCGTCGAGGTCCTCGGCCTTTGGACTCCGGGTGTCCAGAGTACCGAGAAACGTCCAGAGAACCAGCCCTCTGGCCAGCTCCAGCACCTCCCACACCACTCAAGTGGCCACACAAGTTCACTGAAAGAACTCATGAACTTGATTGAAATCTGTCTTCCACTTTGTTGACCGCCCCCTTGGCCAGTCAGGGGTCAGGCCGTGAGCCCCTCTGACTGGAAGAGGTAGGTGGGACCCCCGACTTGCAAGGAAGGCCCTCTGGCCAATTCTCCCTCCCGGTACCACCAGCGCCCCATCCCCCAACCCCCTTCTCACGGGGCATTAGCACTGTGTCGGGGTCCACAGCTTTTGTCACTTTGCCCAAAGTACTTTCACTGCTAGAGAGTCAAGCCACTCTCTCAATATGCCGATCGGGTGAGTGCCGGACGGTAACTGTCCCCCTTCACTCATAAGGAAACAGGCTCAGAGAATGAAACCTGCTCCCAAGGTCAAAGAGGGAGTTAGCTGCAGACACAGGGTCAAGGCTGTACTATAGGTGGTCCCCAGTTACCTGTTCCCCACCGCCCCACAATGTGGCATCTGATGCCCTGGCAATCCTCCGGCTTCCAGAGTCGCGCTCCCCGCTCTCCCCACCGGGAGACCGGCCAAGGTGACTCTGTCCCGCCTCCCGGGTCCCGGGGCCGGGGGATGGAGGGCCGCTAGGCGCTTACCCTCTAAGGCCGCTTTCCAGCTGGTGCTGCCCTCGTAGCCCGACCCCGATCGCCGCAGCAGCCCCTCGGGACCGCGGCCCTCCGCTTCGGCGGGCGAGCGCAGCCTGGGCGCGGCGGGGGCGGCCGCGGGACGGACGGCGGGGGGCGGCGGCGGCCGGGCCCGCGCGGGGGGCTCCCGGGCCGGCTCCATGCTTGGCGCTCCGCCGCGCCGCGACCGCGCTCCTGTGCCGAGGTGCGGGGCCCGGCCCGACGCGCACTCGGCGCTCCGCGCGCCCTGCGGGCCCCCCAGGCCGGCCTCGGGTGGGCGAGGGTCGGGGCTGGCGCAGGCCGAGGCTGAGCCCGGCTCCCCGCGCCTGACCCGCTGCGCCCGGCGGCCGCCACCGCCTGGGTCCCCGCGCGCCGCGCCTGCCCCGCCGAGCCGCAGCCTCCGCGCAGAGCCGGGGCGCGGGAGGAGGAGCGCGGGGAGGTGCGGCGGGGCGGGGGCAGGGAGGGAGGAGGCTCCGGGCGCGCGGGGACCCACAGCCCCGCCCCCCGGCCTCCCGCCCCCTCGGCAGGAGTCCAGATGCTGCGGAGCCGGGAGCGCGAATCCTGGAGCCGGGAGCCCTGGGTTCCAATCCAGGTCCACCTGCCAGCCTCCTACTTGTACTCTGTTAAAACGGGAATCAAGTTCACGCGGCTCAAGGAAGATGAGGGGCTTTCCTCCGGGCTACCCTGGAGCCGGAGCAGAGGGGTGAGGGCTGTGTCTTCGGCGCCTACTCTTGGCAGATGAAAGAAACGACAGAATCGGCGGGCACGAGAGAGCAAAGTGCGATGGGACGCAAGGAGCAACATTTCAGATTCAGTTAACATTGATGGAGCATCTAGTAAGTGCCAGAGGGTTTTACACACATGAACTGACAGCACCCCCCAGTTTAGGATGAGGGCTGGAATTAGAGAGGTCAAGGGCATTGCTGAAGGCGGCACCACACAAGCGCACGGTTGGCTGGTTTTCTGACTCCCAGGCCAGGGCTCCCTCAATGGTCTTCACTCGGGCACTCTTTCCGTGGCTGACCCCGGGCCACCTCAGGCTCCACGCCTAGGCCTGCATTTCCTTCTCCAGTCCCAATCCCACGTCTGCTTCCTCTCTCAGCCCATGATTCCTCATCCCCAACCTTCCTGCTCTCTCCCCCACCACCAGATCCAATCAGGTACCGAGTCCTGTGAATTCTCCCTTTCAGAGGCTCCCTTGTCACAGCCACTCGCCGAGTGCAAGTCCATTTCATCTCTTGTCTGACCGCAGCCTCGGTCTCCTTACGGTCTCCCTCGACTCTTGCTTCCTCCTGTTTCAGCACCAGAGGCATCTTCCTAAAATGTGAACCTCACCAGTCCTTCAGGGCCCCCTCCACCTGTGGGCTTGGTCCAACTTCTTACAAGGCTACAAGCTCCCTCATGTCTTAGCCCTGCTCCTAGTTCAGGCTTCATCTCCTTCTACCCCTTCTCTGCTGGCCCCAGACACACCCAACTGTGTTCTGTCTTTCCTCCAGGCCAGGAACATTCTCTCCCCTCTGCCTGGAATACATTTCCTCTTGGTCCTTCTCATCCCAGCCTGTAGCCCCCTCACACACCAGTTTGCCCACGTAACGTCTGCTAATGCTTCAGATCACACATCCTCTAGGATGCTGCATTCGTTTGGATTCGATTCGGCAGACTGTAAGAGAAGACCCCAAGAACAAAGGCTTAAACTAGAAAGTCCAATAAAAGAAGTCTGGAGCTGGTCAGCCCAGGACTGGGCTGAGCTCCGAGGTCATCAGGACCCAGTCTTGTTCCCCTGGGCAGTGTTTTTACCACCTTCTAACACACTCCGTGTTCCTGTCTCTAGAGCTCCATCCCAGGTAAACCTGGGTCCTCCTGTGTCTCAGGATACAGGCTCCTTTTCTTAGGGTTAGATAATAGGAATGAGTCCTGCCCACAGACTCAGAGGTTGGGGGAAACATTTTTCCTTTTCCTTTAAATCAACTTAATTGTAACTTCAGGTTACCATCCACTAAGGTGGTAGCAAATTCCAGCTCATTTTTTAAATTGAGATAAAATTCACATAACATAAAATTCACCATTTTAACCATTCTAAAGTCTACAATTCAGTGTCTTTTAGTACATTCATAGTATATTCACAACATAGTGCAACCATCATCACTATCTAATTCCAGAACATTTTCACCACCCTAAAAAGAAACCTGGTACCCATCAAGCAGTCACTCCTCATGTCCCTCTCCTCCAGCCCCTGTCAACCACTAATCTGCTTTCTGTCTCTATGAATTTGCCTATTCTGAATATTTCATATCACTGGAGTCCTACACTATGTGGCCTTTCGTGCCTGGCTTCTTTCACTTAGCACGTTTTCGAGGGGCATCTGTGTTGTAGCATACGTCAGTCCTTCATTCCTTTTCATCTCAGTCTGTTTTGAAGGCTGTTGTCCTTCCAAGGTTGTATCAGAGTCCCTGAGGCTTATGAGGGAAACCCTGGCTGGCACCTGTCCTCCGAGCCGGGCAGGCCCTGCTTCCTGGCTTTCCTGGGATATGGAGTCTTTGCTGGGGCTGGGGCTCTGGGGCCAGAGCTGCCTCTCCTGGCCACCCAGCCATGTGGCTCCAGAAGGCTCTCGTGGAGTGGCAGTGACCCTGCTGCCCTGGAGGAGTCCCCAGACATCCCTGCCCTTCCCGGGCAGGCGCCCGCCCTCCTCACCTCACCACTTCTCCAAGGGCTCCCTCTCTCCAGGACGCCCCATCATCTCTTCAGTGGCCTTAGGTTTTTAGTACAGATCAGCTTCAGTTTCAGGCTGCCTTGCTCTCTGCCCCACCACAATTATTAAGGCAAAGACATACAAAGCCTGGCGAATTGCTTACAATTAGGAAATACGTAGAGAGCCAAACAAAAATTTCATTAGAATAGGTTATCCTACTACCTGCCGGAGTGTCATGGTTGGCCCTGCGTCCCCACATGCCCTGAGCCGTTCTGGAAAGTTGGTGTTTACTAGACCAGGAGGGCACAGAGTTGCGAACCCAAATGTGCAGGGGCAGACATTTGAAGGAAGGAAGGAAGGAGTAGATCCTACCAGTGGGGGCTGTGGAGGACCCCCTCCCTCAGGTCAGTGGGTTGTTGCCAAGTGGCAGTGCTGCTCTAATGTTACCAGCGCTTCCCAGCATTTTGGTGTTTTCCAAAGGGGTTGGAAATATGCGTTGTTACATGAAACTTCATAATTTTTAATTCTGGCAAATCATATTTTAATAGAAAACTTGTATAAGCCAAAAAATAACAGCCACAACACACACACACACACACACACACACATCTACATGATTGATTCAGCCTCTGGGCTGCCAGTTGACAGTCTCTGATTTAAGGATACACTTGATGTCAGGGACCCCATATAGCACAAGACATCACAAACCCTTAGGTAAATCGTCACTGGATGAGACCCCTAAAGGCAAGTACCTCCTAATTAGGCAAGGGCCTCATTTGCTGGCCTATCTCCCCCATCTGGAAGGAAGCTTCCTCACTGCTTAGTATGTGAGGATAGGGTGTGGGTCCTTATGGTTACGAGCAGGTGCTGAACTGGGAGGATATTAGGAAAGGTATTTCCGTATGGATGAGGGCTGAACCTATATACTGGTTTTAGGTTTTTCTGCTTATTCCTTTGGAGTGGGCTTGAGAAATCACACTGCCTTCTCCCCATAAGTCAATGAAATCACCTGAGATCTGCAACCAGACTACATATTACTGTGGGACACCAGGAAGGTCTTAGCTCTTGGCAGTAAGAGGAGTAGGAACAGGGCTTCCCTGGTGGCGCAGTGGTTGAGAATCTGCCTGCCAATGCAGGGGACACGGGTTCGAGCCCTGGTCTGGGAAGATCCCACATGCCGCGGAGCAACTAGGCCCGTGAGCCACAATTACTGAGCCTGCGCGTCTGGAGCCTGTGCTCTGCAACAAGAGAGGCCGCGATAGTGAGAGGCCCACGCATCGCGATGAAGAGTGGCCCCCGCTTGCCGCAACTGGAGAAAGCCCTCGCACAGAAACGAAGACCCAACACAGCCATAAATAATTAAATAAATAAATTTAAAATAAATGTGATTTGAATAAAATAAAAATAAAAAAATAAAAAAAAGAGGAGTAGGAACAGATCATTTATAACAACAAACATAAATAATTCACTTTACCGTCCGTAAGTTAATAAAGTGAAAAAATTGTGAAACCAACACAAGGAGAAGACAAACTAAGTACTGGTGGTAGAATATATTTTATTACATGGCTGTATTTTGGCATAGTTTCCTTCGCAGAGTCTGTTCTTGGCTGTCGACAATCAAATTCTCATTGCCAAGTCCATGTGAGTATTGTTGTATAACTCACTATGCTGCTTGGAGCCATGGGGTCTTCAAGGTCTTTCTTCCTTGGGTTCAGGAAGACACTGTCCTTTTTGTGGCACAGAGGAGACATCCTTCTGGTGAAGAAGTTCCTCTCCACCGGGGCAGAGCCTCCCCTCTGTCAAGTTGATGTGTATTTCTCTCTAGAGCATGGCTCATCTTGCTGAAATAAGTCTCCACTCCCCTGTCCTGTCCTTCTCTGTCACAGGGCCCCCAGTGATGTGATGATGTGATTTGTCCTCTGCTGGGTTTTGGTTTGGTTTGGTTGCGTTTTGTTTTGTTTTTGGCTGCACCGCGCAGCTTGCGGGACCTTAGTTCCCCTGGGCAGTGAAAGCGCGGAACCCTAACCACTGGACCGCCAGGGGATTCCCAGGTCCTGGCTGGTTTCTATCAGGCCAGATGATGACTCTGAATCTTTCTCATCCTCAACCTAACCCTAATACACGGTCTATGCTGGCGACCCCAAGTAGCGCACACAAACAGATGGTTAAAGCACAAATACTGAGGGAGGTCAAAAGACTTTGGCCAAGAGATTTTCCTATCCCAGAGCCAACTGTGAGACACACTGAACAATGATACTGTGGCTTGGGAAATGAGCGTCAGTTCCTGGACGTGGGCACTCCAAAAGAGGATTGTGGTGAGTAAATCTTCGAAGCACCGGAATAATTTTGTATGGCCAGCGGTTTCCCGAAGCTGCTCCACAGATTGTTCTCGGGAAGGAGGAGAGTCCGCAGAAGTTAAAGCACGTGAAAGTGAAAGGGAGGGTAGGCAAGGCCGCAGCTGCGAAATCCCCGCGGCGTGGGCTTTTCTGCATCCAGGGAGAGAGGCACCGCGCTGGTGCAGCAGGGCCTGGAGGTCACCCTGGGACTGAGGCTTTGTGAGCTGGTGTGGGTTTCTCTGACAACACGATCCGCTTGGGATTTCAGGGGGCTTCCAGGCTGTTTGTGTCCCAGTGCCATGGAGTAGGAACAGAACCACTGACCGCCCAGGTCTCAGTCCTGACTCTGTCCCTTACTTCGTCGAGGTTTATTTGTTTAACTTCCTCCTGCCTCTGTTTTCCTCATCTGAAAATCAGCATCTACCCCAGTGGGTTGTTCTGAGTAATGAGTTCATATAGGCGAACACGTACAAGAGACACCTAAATGTCAGTTCGCAGTACTCGCCTCCTAAGTCCCAACTTTCTCTCTTGCTGTTTTCTGCCTCTCAGCCTGTGGTCCCTGTGCTCTTGGCTTGTTGCAGAAAATTCAGCTTTTCCAATAGCGCTTGACCAGACTCTCAGCCGTATTGGATTGCAGGTCACAGGCAGAAAGGGCCTCTCATGATAAAGCTGTATCTTCTTCCTTTTGCGTATGTTTTATTTTAACTCTAGTAAAAAACACGCAGCATAAAATTTACCATCTTAACCATTTTTCAGTGGCATTCAGTACATTCATTTTGTGCAAACATCACCACCATCCACCTCCTGAACTCCTTTCATCCTGCAGAACCGAAGCTCATTACCCATCAAACAACTCTCTGTTTCCATCTCCTCCCAGCCCCTGGCAACCACTGCTCTACTCTCTCTCCCTATGAATTTGACTAGTCTAGTTACCTCATATAAGTAAAATAGTGCACCTAGTCTGAGTGGCCACAATCTAATTAGTTGCCTTATTACTGGGTAATGAGAATGGCCAACTTGCTGCCAAGAAGAGAAGGCTCACCACCTTCCTTGACTCAGCCAATTCCATATTCCAGGGTCACTTGCCAACCCCTCTTCTTGATGCCAGTTTCTATAGCAAGACTCTTCCTAGGGTGAGCTACAGAAAGCCCTGCCCAATTGGCTTAGGCAAAAAAGGAATCCATTGGCACATGTAACTAGAAGTTCAGGGTGGAGAGGGAGGGCTCCAGGTAAACCTAAACCAGACTCTTAAACTATGTCACCAAGGCCAGCAACTCTGTATTTTGGTTCCATTCTTCTCCCTACTGCCTGCATACTCAGACTCCACACAATGGAAAGTGCTCCAGGACCACATCTTCCCAGACGCAAGGTCAGCAGGAAAAAGAGAGCTTCTCTTCCCTTAATAATTCAGATAAAGTCCTGGCCCTGACTGACCTTGCCCGCACCAGGTCATGTGTCCACCCCTGAACCAATCTCTGTGGTAAGGTCTGGGTCGTATGTCCAAGCCTGTAGCTGAGGTCAGGGTCATCCTCACCCAAATCACAGGACTGAGAGTGGGGAAGAGACAAAGAAAATGCTACTGTCACAGGAAGAAAGGGGACAGGCTGTTGGGCAGGAAAAAACAGCAAATGTTTGCCATATAGACGGTGGAATAGTAAAGCCCTTTAAAAAGAATAAGGTAAATCAGTATTTGTTGATTTGGAGCAGTCTCCAAGCTAAGTTAGAAGAAAGCAAGATGCAGAAAAGCAGCAGAGTGTATGTCCATCTGTGGCCACCAAAAGATGCGTATGTGTTCATGTATGCATGTGTCCGTGTGTGCTTTTACAGGCATGAAGATTTTTGCGAGAATATACAAGAAACAGTTAGTGGGTATTTATCTCTGTACAGCGGAACTGGGGGGCATGGGACTCTTTTTGTTTTCTGTCCTTCTGAATTTTTAGCTGAATACGTGTACACTTTCATTAAATATCAACTTACCAGGCCCCACCTTTAAGTCGTATTCAGAGCATCTGTGTCAGAATTGTTACCTCACAGAAACTGGGGAAGATCACTGGGTCCATGGAATCTGTGGCCTGGCTGAGATTTTGACTGAGGGGCAATGGATCTGGGATAGCGAGACCCCAGGGCCCTGGGCCAGGAGCTGGGCAAAGCAGAGCCACCTGCCATGTTTTCTATGTCAGGGGTAGCGGCTGGGGAGCCCTTCAGAGGGAAAGGGGAGCTTGGGACTCAGCTCTGAGAGCTCACGGCTGGGCACTGTCTTCCTTTCTCAGAAACAAAGAGAAAACTAGCATCTGGGTGGGCCTGGATTTGGGGTCCAAAGCATCTTTGGAAGGATCTCAGAGCAGCTACAAGTGGGCACCCTGGCCCCAAAGATGCCCCAGAAGTGCTTGATTTTATCTTGGCCATGAACCCACTTACCACTATTTATTTATTTATTTTTAACATCTTTATTGGAGTATAATTGCTTTACAATGGTGTGTTAGTTTCTGCTTTATAACAAAGTGAATCAGTTATACATATACATATGTTCCCATATCTCTTCCCTCTTGTGTCTCCCTCCCTCCCACCCTCCCTATCCCGCCCCTCTAGGTGGTCACAAAGCACCGAGCTGATCTCCCTGTGCTATGCGACTGCTTCCCACTAGCTATCTATTTTACATTTAGTAGTGTGTATATGTCCATGCCACTCTCTCAATCTGTCACATCTTACCCTTCCCCCTCCCCATATCCCCAAGTCCATTCTCTAGTAGGTCTGTGTCTTTATTCCCGTCTTGCCACTAGGTTCTTCATGACCATTTTTTTTTTAGATTCCATATATATGTGTTAGCATACGGTATTTGTTTTTCTCTTTCTGACTTCCTTCACTCTGTATGACAGACTCTAACTCCATCCACCTCACTACAAATACCTCCATTTCATTTCTTTTTATGGCTGAGTAATATTCCATTGTATACATGTGCCACATCTTCTTTATCCATTCATCCGATGATGGACACTTACCATTATTTATATAAGGTGATTACCGTTTACGTCTAGATATTGTGTAGCAGAAACATTCTGCAAATTGCTAAAACGTCAGATCAACTCTGCGGTATCATTTCTAAGTCCAGGGACAGTGTCTGCTCCTGTGTGTTAAGACTTCATCAGGTGCTGCTCAGGTGGCTGGGCCATCTGCTTACAACCTTCCAAAATTAGGAGCCCAGGAGACACCCCCAGACTCATGACCCAGGAACTGCCAGCCACCTTCACAGACATCCCACTTCCCCAACCTGAAAATCAAGCCAAGAGAGATCAAAAACTCTTCCTTCAACAAATTCTTTAACAATTATTGAGCATCAGATACACACTGGGCACATTGCTAGGTGCTGGGAATACAGAGGCCCAGTCCCGGCCCTCGGCGCTTCATGACGAGAGCCTAACGAGCGGATGGAAGCTGGGCCGCTTGGTGAGCACACTGGCCACCAGCTCTGAGAGTGAGAGGGCAGCTACGCTCAGCATTTCCTGATGGCAGCAACCTCTGCAGGCAAGAAAAACTGTGCCTGGCCAAAAGATTGACTCCACAATGAGAACAATGTCTCAGGCATTAGCCCTCTCCCTGGAGGGTAACAGGAGCCTGCACGTGACCCAAAAAACTTGCACCAAGTCTTTGCTGTATTCACCAAATCTGACTTTGTACTTTTTTTCTAAAACGACAAAAATAAACACATTTTTAAAATTATAAAGTTAATACATAAGCTGTTTTCATGCAAACAATATATAAATTTTAAACTTTCGCTTGAGTTTGGTATACTACATGTGCTTCTAAGTACTTTTTAATATATGTAAAATAAATATTTCTGATTATTTTTTACAAAAGTTAATACATTCTGCAACTTGCTTCTTATGTCACTTCATATAGCTCTCTTGCATTCTTTTTTAATACTTACATAGAATTCCACAGTTTGGAGATACCATAATTATTATTACTTCATTATTCTCCTAGGGATGGGCATTTAAATTGTTTCTAATTTTTTAATAGCACAGGCAATGCTGCAATGAATATTCTAGCATATTTACTTTTGTGCCCTTGTACAAGTGTTTCTTTTTTTTTTTTTTTAATTTTATTTATTTATTTATTTTTGGCTGTGTTGGGTCTTTGTTGCTGTGCACGGGCTTTCTCTAGTTGCAGCGAGCGGGGGCTACTCTTTGTTGTGGTGCGCGGACTTCTCATTGCGGTGGCTTCTCTTGTTGCGGAGCACGGGCTCTAGGCGTGCAGGCTTCAGTGGTTGTGGCATGCAGGCTCAGTAGTTGTGGCTCGTGGGCTCTAGAGCACAGGCTCAGTAGTTGTGGCGCACGGGCTTAGTTGCTCCGCAGCATGTGGGATCTTCCCAGACCAGGGCTCGAACCCATGTCCCCTGCATTGGCAGGCAGATTCTTAACCACCGTGCCACCAGGGAAGTCCCTGTACAAGTGTTTCTATGGAAGAAGTTTCCAGAGTGGAATTACTGGGTCAAAAGTTCTCTGAAATGGTTCAACTTGAGTTTGAGGTGAAAATACTGTGTAAGTAAACATTCTGCAGAGCAGAGAGTTATTAAATAATGCACAAGATGAATTATTCAGAGTGATATTTAAAGTGTGCCCAAGGGTATGCTTTGTGCCTTTGGGCTGCCTTGTCAGAAGTGTTCCAGTTTCCTCGTGAGGACAGGAAGTCAGCAGAGCAGGATTCCTGAGCCGGGGTCTCCCTGATACCACTGACAGGAACGTGTGAAGGGTTTTGATGGCAGCGTCAGAATTATTCACGGACTGAACGCATCAGTTGATCACACAAGAGGACAGATCACACGGGAGCATGAGAAGCCCTCAGACTCCTAAGTGCTGTTCTGAAGAGAGAACAGCATACCCAAGAGGCGTTTGGGTGTCAGCACCTGTCCTCACACAGCGGGGCTGATCCTCTTCCTGCTTAGATAATAAGCTCCAGGTCAGTTTCTCACTTACTCAAAACTCACACTGTATATATTTGCTGTCTAAACCCCTTTTTTTTTTCTTTTGGCTGAGTTGGGTCTTCGTTGCTGCGCGAGGGCTTTCTCTAGTTGCGGCGGGCGGGGGCTACTCTTCCTTGCGGCGCAAGGGGTTCTCACTGCGGTGGCTTCTCTTTGTTGCGGAGCGCGGGCTCTAGGCACGCGGGCTCAGTAGTTGTGGCTCACGAGCTCTAGAGCACAGGCTCAGTAGTTGTGGCGCACGGGCTTAGTTGCTCCGCAGCATGTGGGATCTTCCTGGACCAGGGCTCGAACCTGTGTCCCCTGCATTGGCAGGCAGATTCTTAACCACTGCACCACCAGGGAAGTCTCCAACATCTCTCTGATTGAATAACTTTCTACGTGAGAGAAGTGAGGGACCAAGCATCATATTTAGCCCCGAGTTCCCTGAATCTTACACAGTGCCTGGCACACAAGCGGTCTTGGCAAATGCTTCTTGCAGTATGGTACAGACTGATGTCAGCGCTAGTTGGGCTGTTAATTTACTACTGGGCGTGGGCAAATCACCCCCCTGCTGTAAGCCTCAGTTCCCCATCTCCCTGCTGGAGTTGTTTCAGGGCTGAAGTGAAACATACACATAGCCTACAGTATTGTGAATTGATGTAAAAGGTGAAGATTAGAAAGTGTCCTCCATTTGTGACTTTTCAAATATGCCCAGACATTAAGGAACATTTTGGGGTCTAAAAAGCAGGTTAGAGTTTTTTTTTTCTCACAGACATTTTATGATTCAATTAATTAGGGATTCAAAGTGGTAAAAAAAATATGCCCTGTTTCCTATAATACTAAAACTGTTTTCATTTTGAGTAGGGTAAGAATACAGCCTTTGAAACTTTTTTAAAAATATGTATTTATTTATTTTTGGCTGCGCTGAGTCTTCATTGCTGCGCGCCGGCTTTCTCTAGTTGAGGCGAGCGGGGGCTACTCTTCGTTGAGGTGTGCAGGCTTCTCATTGCGGTGGAGCACGGCTCTAGGCGTGCGGGCTTCAGTAGTTGTGGCACACGGGCTCGGTAGTTGTGGCTCACGGGCTCTAGAGCGCAGGCTCAGTAGTTGTGGCGCAGGGGCTTAGTTTCTGCGTGGCATGTGGGATCTTACCGGACCAGGGGTCGAACCCGTGTCCCCTGCATTGGCAGGCGGATTCTTAACCACTGCGCCACCAGGGAAGTCCGTGAAACATTTTTATGTTCCCTGGTTTGGCTTTGGAAACGACTGGTGAAAGTTTCTCTGAAGCTCCGCCCCCTCCCTCATTCGTTTTGTTTATTACCCACAGGTGACACCGATGGCCTCGCGGAGCCTCGAGCCTGAAGTGCTGGACAGGCATGTTCTAGGATGCCTGAGCCCAGCATTTTCGGCATTTTCGCAGAGCTGAGTGAATTCACACCAAGCGTGAGGTCTAATTGGGCCACAGAAAATCCGCTCCCAAGGGCCATTTCTTCTACCTTAACAGACTCACCGGTAACTCAAACCCTTTGATTTTGGTGCCGTGATACGCGTGACTGTGGAGCAATTCCGCAAGCTTCCAAACACACCGCAGAGCTTTTATTATTATTGTGGTGGTGGTGGTGGTTGTTTACATTGTACAGCTGCGAGCACACAGAGCCGCTCCGGTTTTGTGTCTGGTCTTGCTGCTTCCGCGAGCGGGCGCCACCTTCGCGGTGGCCTTGAGCCCGGAGTCTGTGCCTCGGAGGCCCCCGCCCAGCAGGTGCGTGTTCTCTCCCCCTCTCGCAGGGCTCACGTCCTTGCCCTGAGATACTGCTTCACCTGCAAACAGCATTTGGGGGGCAAAACAGGTCCCAACCCGGTAGGAGTCACTTCTCGGGGAGGGCCCGGGTCGTCTGCTGGGGAAGGACCCCGGGACTGGGGGAGGAATCGCCCTCTGGAGCCACGCCTCCCGAGCCCCCGGGCGGACCCGAAAGTAAGCACCTTCCGTATCCAGCCTCTGCTGTCTTGATTCCCTCCAGGGACCCCGCCTCGAGAGAAAGAGGCAGCCCGGCGGTGGGCAGCTTCCAGCAGCATTTTGCTTTCCCTTTACACAGGGTCGCCATCTAGTGACAACAAGGATGTACTACCACGTTCTAACTTCGGCTGGCTAACGCTCCTAGTGTGGAACGTTCTGGTGAGTGCGGGAAAGCTCTGTGGTGGGCACTGGAGCCAGTTCCAGGCCTTGCTGGGGGCGGATGAGGGGTAGCCCTTCCCTGCCCTGCAACACGCGGCCTGGGGCCATCTCCGCAGGGCCGGTGGGTCTGATGCAAACGTCGAGTCCGGCCTCGTGTGGACAGTGCCTTGTTCTTCAAAAGGGGAGGCCGGTGGCCCCCCTGAGGTCGGCTCTGAGAGCCACACTCGGCATAGGACCTGTCTGGAGGAATTCTGGCTTAGGATACCCCACTCGCTGTCGGGACTGGGAAAGGTGTTCGGGAAGACAAGGGTGCCAGTTGGAGCACCACCAGTGGGAGCCCAGACGGGCCTGCCTCATGCCCTCCCTGAGTGCACCTCCAGTTAGAGACTCTGAAGATGGGGGAAAGGAGAGGGCTGACCTCCCAGGTTCCTGGAACAGTCTGGCCCTGAGCTACCTCACCCCCGCCATGTCCACTTGCTCCAGAACAGACCCAAGGGGCAAGTGCATTCTGCAACTCAGCAAACATTCAGGTGGAAAGAGACTCCAGTCTCCTCTTTTTTAGAGACCCCCGTATCTTTACTAGGGATTTTCTTGTAGCTGTCAACTTGGCTTCGTGGAGGGAAAGCACCGCACCCCACATCCCCACTCTTTCAGAGAATAGCTTCTCTCCACAAGCACTGTGCTCCCAAAGGCTGCTGACCTCCTTCCCTCCTTGTCCTTTATTGAGGGGGATGGGGAGAGGGGAAAGAGGGAAAGTTCTCAGTAGTCACCGCTCACTGAGCCCTATGGATAGGTTGCCATGTACGTTTGTGCAAGTTGCTCACTGCACAAGGGCACCTGGCCTGGGGGGCCACTAGGATCTGGAATTCAGCTCTTACCTGATCACAAAGCCATGCCACCTGGAGGAAGGGGTACACTTTTCAAATTTACCTGCTCTCGGTGATCCTGCCCACAGGGGCCCCCTTTCCCTAATTCTCACAGATAGGGGCCAACTGCAGCTTTGGGGGAGTTAGGTGACACTCCTTGGAGAAGAGGCTCCTGCATGAAGCCCCAGCCCAGGACTCCTTGGCTTCTGTGGGCCCCAACTCACCTCTGTTCTCCCACAAGTAGAAATTCCCCCCGAGGTGCTCAGTGTATCAGCTGGAGCGGCAAACCTATTCCAGTGCTTGTGGTCTCCATCAAGGGGCGCTACTGGGGAGGAACGGCAATACTACTCTTGCAGAGGCTTGGTATTTGATTATAAGGTTTTCAGGCAGAAAACATGTCTTTGCACCATTCTGCTGACTCTAGCCTAGTTCCTCAAGCCAGCCTGTGAATGGCTCACCTTCATTTCTCTTGTTCCCAGAATATCTCAGATACACAGACACACCTCTATAGACAGAAAGGTCATTACAGTTCCAGTGGACAGAGATTTAGGTGGGCCCAAGGGTGGGTTTATGTTTCTGCCACCTGGTCTATAAACTCTGGGTAGTTTAGCACTTTTTGATGTTTGAAATGCGACAGTGAGGCATTTCCTTGTGGCCTGTCAAAGGCCCAGGTCAGTGTGTTTGTTTCCTAGGGCTGCTGTAACAAAGTACCTTAAACAGAAATGTACTGTCTCACAGTTCTAGAGTCTAGAAGTCGGAGATCAAGGCATCGGCAGGATTCCTTCTGAGGGCTGTCAGGGAGAATGTTGCCTTTCTCCTGGCTTCTGGTGGTTTGCTGGCCATCTTTGGTGTTCCTTGGCTTGTAGACGCATCACCCCAGTCTGCCTTCATGTTCACGTGGTGTTCTCCCTGCATGCATGTCTGTGTCCAAGTCTCCCCTTTTTATAGTGGGTTAGGGCTCACCCTAATGACCTCACCTTAACTAATTACATCTGCAAGGACCTTATCTCCAAATAGTCACACTCTGAGGTACCGGGGATTAGGAATTCGACATATGAATTTGGGAGGACACAAGTCAACAGATAACATTAAGATCCCCCCCAAAAGATAGCACTAAACCCCTCATCTTCTACCCATTGCCATGGTGACAGGAGGAGGGGAGGCTGGAGGGACAGGGGAGTTCAGCTCAGAAAAGCTACAAGAAAGCTTTTCTTTCTGTGTCAGGTTGGGATCAGGGGCCTGTCTGACCCCCAGGTAACTGAAAAAATCTCCAAGACAGACAAGCCGGACGGTCTCATGTTTATGCATCTCCAGACCACAAAGGAGAGGGAGGTTTTGGTAGCCCAAACAGACCTGAACTGTCTCAGCGGCCAGAGAAACACAGGTCTGTGGAAGGCTGGCCTACTCAGCCAGAGCCGTCATCGTCCTTGCAGCAGGTTGCCCGTTAGGCTTTTGAAATTACACATCGTCTTAATCATCACTGTGAAGGTCTCCTCAAAATTAACAATAGCTCAACTGCCTGTCTTGGTTGTTGTATTTTGCTTGCAGAAATGACACAGTTCTGGCTCAAAACCACAGTGTCTAATTCTCGAGCACTGTGGCCAGACTGGCTGTCCTGCTGTCTGAGTCATGGTATTTAAATCTGCCACATATGAAAGTCACATAATCCCACTTCGGGGCTCTGATGAGACAGGTGGAAAACAGCCTTCCAATGGCCTGTGAAAGCTTCATGGGCAAAAATGCAGTGGAATCGATAAGCCGGTTGGTGAGAGCTTCAGCCAGAAGACCAAGGGTCCTTACATTGCTCTTCATGGGTGGGCTTCAGGGAATCTGTGACCCCCTAACACTGAAAACTGTAAAATGTATGTATTTTATTAGGGAGAGGGTTCCCAGCATTCATTGAAGATTTATAGATAAACCAGTTAAGAAATACTGCCCTAAAAACTCCCATCCCCCCCACATCTTTATGGTAAATGAGTAAAGTCAATTTTCTTCTAAAGCACAGAAGCTCATCATGAAATTTGGAATTGTTAATGATGGGAGCAAGACCTTTAAACTTGATAATGGTTATCTCCCAATCTGGACCCTGAAGTTCCTCTCAAGGTTATGCGTGTGGATCTGTCATTGGGAATGTGCAGGCTAGGTAGGTTCTTTGGTCACAGAATGGCATATAATGTGGTTCCCTGTGGCCTGGGCTCTCAGATGGGTCCCCAGTAATAGAAGTGTCTGTTCCTTTATGGAGAAGGGTGAACCTTGATGGAGTCCAGGAACTGGGTCCCAAGATTGTTAGGGATGTGAGACCCTTCCCCCAGAAGTGTGCCTCCCTAGAGGGTTTTTGTTCACATCAACCAGAGCTGAGTGGCAGACAACTTCTACTTGACCAAAGGATTCACGATGTTTGTATTTAAGACAGAAGCTGGTCCAGCGCCCTCTCTCTCGCTCCGTCTTTCCGTCTCTCTCTCTCTATTTGTCCAACCCGTCTCC
The DNA here is from genome assembly GCF_949987535.1 of Balaenoptera acutorostrata. Classification (NCBI taxonomy): domain Eukaryota; kingdom Metazoa; phylum Chordata; class Mammalia; order Artiodactyla; family Balaenopteridae; genus Balaenoptera; species Balaenoptera acutorostrata. The sequence goes on from NC_080070.1 coordinate 15,115,697, forward strand.
ACCACTCTACCCTATGATAAATAAATAGATGACACATCGATATTAGATAGATACATGTACATCCATGGTACACGGTAGGGAAAGTTCTCAGTCTGAATTATTATAACAGGGACAGCCAGATATCAACTTTTTTTAAAAAATTAATTTATTGTATTTATTTATTTTTGGCTTCATTGGGTCTTTGTTGCTGCACACGGGCTTTCTCTAGTTGCAGTGAACTTCTCTTGTGGCGGAGCACAGGCTCTAGGCCCGAGGGCTTCAGTAGTTGTGGCTCGCGGGCTCCAGAACGCAGGCTCAGTAGTTGTGGTGCACGGGCTTAGTTGCTCTGCGACATGTGGGATCTTCCTGGACCAGGGCTTGAACCCGTGTCCCCTGCACTGGCAGGTGGATTCTTAACCACCGTGCCACCAGGGAAGCCCAATATCAACTTTTACAGAAATAAAAGAAGAAATTTTAGTAAACTGTTTAAACTATTTTCTTAAATAGATTTCCTTCGCAGCCAGAGATCTTCAGTAGCCTCTGCATCCGACACCAGTTCTTCACCAACTGCTGAATTTGGCTTTTATTTTGGGGAAAGAAGCCTCTTTTTCTCTACTTGCTTGCATTTTTGCTTTAACGTCTTCTAGCAAGCTGGGGTGTTTCGATGCACGTGGACAGCACCTGGGAATATCTCCACCTCACTCTGTGCTGTGACCGCCTCTATCTGGCTATCCCTCTCCTTGTAGTTGACAGGCTGGCTATCATGTTACACTCATTACCGTGCAGGACTGGGTAGGGTCTGCACAAATATGCTCGCTGTGTGGAAAGCATCTGTACGACATCAGCAAGAGTGAGGCCTAATGAACTCCCCCTCCCCAGCCCAGCCTTATGCACGGGTGTTAGTGAGAGTCGTGTGCTCCTGGTCTCCCTTAAAGGCTGTGGTCTTTACCAGTGTTATTAACCTGGGCCAAGCAAGAGCCTCACAACTCCTACTTCTGTGACCATGAGGTGTGCTAGCATCAGGCTGGCAGGGAAGAGGCAAGGCCAGGACTTGGAGGCAGCATGTGGAGAATCCCTGGATTCTCCCTCTTGGGGAGGGTGGGAGTCCCTGGGAAGCCTCAGTGTTTGTGTGAGACCCCTCCTCTTTCTCACGTGGAAAGTCCCTGAGTGTCTGGAACCCTTCCGATATCTGAGACGGGTCTCAGGAAGCAGGCCCGCCTGTCTTGAGGTGGCTGAAGGGGCTCAGGGGAGGCAGGTGAGAGGGGGCCATCACAGAGGACAGCACTGAGATGGACCAGGGCCTAGGAGGGCAGGTGACCCCGTGCGTCAGACAGGCGACCCCACGCCTCTGACAAGCAGAGGTTGCCAGGTCAGTTCAGTCCCGATAGAGGCACGTCCAGGGCCCGAACGACAGTCAGGGGGTCCCTAATGGGCTGTGGGGTTGCTGAGACCTTTCGTCTGACCTTTTGTCCTGAGCGACCTCGGGCTGCCTGCTGGCCCCAGTACCACCGTCTAGGCTAGCATCCGGCGCTGGAGCAGTTCACCTGCCTGGAAGACCAGGCTCTGTGTCCTCACTGAGGTCTGCACTGCCAGGCCTACAGAGGGTAGTTGGGGTCTTACAGGGACACCCCACCTCTTCCTCTGTGGTCAGTCACCCACTGGGGCCCGGGCAAAGGGTCCAGCAGAGGGTCTCTTGACCAGAGTGTGCATTCAGCAGCACAGGCCGTGAGCTGCTTAGCCCCAGGTGCCCCCCGCTCTGGACTCTGACGTGAGTGCAGGTTGAGCACCCCTGGAGATGAGCATCTCATCACCTCCGCTCCTGACAGCAGTAAAGAGACAGAGCGGACGTGTAGCAATAGTCTGATTCGAAGTTAGCCGTCTCACTTTCCTATAGACTCATTACCAAAAAAGAGAGGGATTTTCTGCTTCTTCCTCTTCAGGGGCGGTTGGACTTTTTGTTCTGGAAACTGAGGTGTTCCTAGCCCCAGGAGAGAGTTGAGTGCTTTCAGTTTTAAAAGCCTAGACTCATAAAATAATCATAACACAGGAGGTTTAGGATAGAGGAAGACTCCAAGGACTGAGTCCAGAAACAGCCCAAGGATGGAGGAGACTGGGTGGGGACAGGTGTTCCCACAGTGCCAGAGACCTGCCCTGGAGGAACAGGGAGGGGGCAGGACCTCAGCCGGGGGAGGGCATGAGTGGATGCACGTGGAGGCTGGCTCTGAGAGGTGCAGCTCTGGATGCCCGGCCAGGGAGGAGGGAGGCTGTAACACAAAGGCTGGATTTGTCAGGGTTCTTTAGAGAAACAGAACCAACAAGGATATGTGTGTATGTATATTTCATATGTATATATTTCCTATTTGTATAATTAGGAGCTGACTCAGCCCATTATAGAGGCCGAGCAATCTCATGATCTGCAGTTGGCAGGCTGGAGACTCACTAGAGCGGATGGTGTAGTTCCAGTCTGGAGGCAGGAGAAGACCCAGGTCCCAGCTGCCTGCACCCACATGTGAGGGGTGAGGTTAAGCCTGGTAAAGACCAGCACCTGGAGGCTACATCTGTCTCAGGCAGAAGCAGCAGCACAGTCAGGACCCAAAACCCAAGAATGGGCCTCCTCTTTCAAGGCACCAGTAAATCCTGGGGTCCTTGTTTAATCTGCTTGCGAGAGGGGGCCCTGGAAATTGACTCATAGTGAAGTTCTCATGCATCTTCATAAGTGACAGCTTGAATTGGATATAGTATGACTTAGGAAAATAAAGAAAGGTGCCGTTTCTTGCCCTTGAATGTTGAAAAGCACGTTACTACCCATTCTGAATTTTTAGGAGCCTGGTCCGTCACAACAGTGGTGCAGACAAAAGAAAGGAAGTTGATAGGATTCAACTAACAAGTCGTTAATCTCTGCAGCTATTACCTAAGGTGAGGGGTTGAAATTTTTTTTTAATTTATTATTTATTTATTTATTTATTTATTTATTAGCTGCGCCAGGTCTTAGTTGCAGCACGCGGGGTCTTCGTTACGGCACATGGGATCTTTAGTTGCAGCATGTGGACTAATTAGTTGTGGGATGTGGACTCTTAGTTATGGCATGCATGCAGGATCTAGTTCCCTGACCAGGGATCGAACCTGGGCCCCTACATTGGGAGCACGCAGTCTTACCCACTGGACCACCAGGGAAGTCCTGAGGGGTTGAATTTTATAGAATGTGAGACAGAGGTCAAGGATGGTAAGGATTCTGGGTATCTGTTCCCATGTGGGAGGGTATTCCCACACAACCAGTCAATTCTCAGACACCAGCTGGCTATTCTACAATTCAGCTCAATTCTGACACTGTCTACCTGGAGATAGTCAGATCCCACAGATTAAGGACTGAGTCCCACCAGATTGCCACCACTTCAGGTGTCAATTGAAAGTCCAGGTTGTCACCTGTACTTATAACCAACTGGCTCTACAGCAGAGGTTCCCATGACCCCCTCCTTGTGTTGGATTAATTTGCTAGAGCGGCTCACAGGACTCAAGATACCAGTTTACTTACTAGATTACCAGTTTATTATAAAAGGATATAACTCAGGAACAGCCAGGTGGAAGAGATGCATGGGGCAAGGACTGTGGGCAGGGGCGGCAGAGCTTGCATGCCCCTCTCTCCAGGGGCACCACTCTCCCTGCATCCCCACATGTTCACCAACCCAGAAGTTCTCCAGACCCCATCCTTTTGGGTTTTGATGGAGGCTTCATTACACAGGTATGATTGATTAAACCATTGCCCATTGGTGACTGATTCAACCACCTGCTCTTTTCCCGTCCCTGCAGATCAAGGGTAGTACTGAAAATTTCAGCCCTCAGGACTTCCCTGGTGGTCCAGTGGGTAAGACTCCGCGCTCCCAGTGCAGGGGGCCTGGGTTCGATGCCTGGTAGGGGAACTAGATCCCACCTGCTGCACTAAGAGCCCTCATTCCACAACTAAAAGATCCCACATGCTGCAACTAAAGAGCCTGCATGCTGCAACGATGAGCCTGCACGCTGCAACTAAGACCTGGCGCAGCCAAAATAAATAAACAAATATTTTTTTTTAAGTTGAAACTCTTAAAATACAAAAAAAAAAAAGGAGCAAATAAAAGAAAGTTTCAGCCCTCTAATCACATGGTTGGTTCTCCTGACAAGCAGACCCATCCTTTGGTGTGGTCCAAAAGTCACCTTGTAAACATAACAAAAGACGCCTTTATTGCTCTCATCACTTAAGAAATTCCAAGGGTTTTAGGAACTATGTGCCAGAAATGGGGACACAGACCAAATATATATTACTTACAAAATGCAATATCACAGATGGTGTTTCCCCAGACACAGTGATTGAACCTGGAGGTCTCTGGGCTCTCGTCTGAAAAACCAGGCTGGTGGTCAACAAATCACACATATACCAGAATTCAAGACTATTCACACATGGTGGGGGGAGGTACTGTGGACATGGCTCCCCCCTCCTGGCTGCAGGGAGCTGCTTGAAGGGAGGAAGCCAAGAACAGGCAGAATAGGAGCTGGAGCCATCAAGATAGATGATGGAGCCCTAGTGATGGGGCCACTCAGACCACAAGAGAATAGTAAACTCTAGACCAGGCAGGAGCCAATTTAAGTGGGGGTGAGACGGTTTTATTTTCTTTTTTCTTTTTTAATAAGGTCTTTCCTTTTTTATTATTTATTTATTTATTTATCTGGCTGCGCCGGGTCTTAGATGCGGCACGCGGAATCTTTGTTGCTGTGTGCGGGATCTTTGTTGCATCATGCAGAATTTTTAGTTGCGGCACGCGGGATCTAGTTCCCTGACCAGGGATCGAACCCAGGCCCCCTACATTGGGAGCGGGGAGTCTTAACCACTGGACCACCAGGGAAGTCCCGAGATGGTCTTCAATGGTGAGTTTTCACCATGGGCTAAAGGGCTCAGCTGTCTGAGTCCATAAGAGGAGGGTGGGTGGCCAGGACCCATCAAGGCACTGACAGCTGGGCCAAGCTTGAGCATGAGGCTGAGACCTCCAAAGGGTCTCAGTGGGAAACAGGGCAGAAGGCCGGGGAGGCAGAAGAGCCCTGTACTAAGGGGTTAGACACGGAGGCTGATGAGAGATGAGAGGTGTGCCCCAGCTTACCAGCCACCTGCACAGTAGTGTTGAGGGACCCCTTATCCTTCCCAGCTGGCCCTCCCCGCCCTTTGGTTCCGGGTCTCCGTTTTGTTGCAGGAAGGAGAACCCTTTCCAAGGCCCGAGAGTGGGCTCTTGTCTAACACTCAGAAATGAACTGTCCGAGGAGACACACGTGCTGACAAAGCAAGAGACTTCATTGGGAGGGGCGCCCGGGTGGAGAGCAGGAGGGTAAGGGAGCCCAGGAGAACTGCTCTGCCACGTGGCTCGCAGTCTTGGGCTTCATGGTGATGGGATTAGTTTCCGGGTTGTCTCTGGCCAGTCACTCTGACTCAGGGTCCTTTCTGGTGGCACGTGCAACCGCTCAGCCAAGATGGATTCCAGCGAGGAGGATTCTGGGAGGTTGGTAGGACATGCGGACTGGCGTCTCCTCTCTCCTTTTGACCTTTCCCGTATTCTTCCGGTTGGTGGTGGCTTGTTAGTTCCGTGTTCCTTACCAGGACCTCCTGTTGTAAAATAACTCATGCAAATTGTTACTGTCTTTGCCCGGCCGGGGCGGGCGGTTTCAGTCAGTGTTTCCCTGACAGTTTGGGAGTGGGGACTGGCTGTGATAGGTCATCACCACCACTGGCGGCAGGTCGCATGGGGCAGGCAGGGGTCCCCCGCATCTCAGGGGACTAGAATGTCTGGTGTGTCTCTATATCAAGCAGTGCTGGAAAAACTTGCCAAATTCTTGTATTTGGGAGACATTTTCTTATGTTCCACTTTTTTCTCCATACCTCTTTTTCCCTGAAAATGGCTGCTTTTTTTTTTTTCTGATTATATAAATAGTTACCACCTTTGTCTTGAAACACACATGCTCCAGCTGTTAACATCTTAGCTTAGACTTAACATCCACATTTAGTCAGCCTTCCTAGTTATATACTCTAGGCCTTTGTTTAGAGTTTGCGAGGCCTGCTTTGACTTGGGAGATACCCGGTGCCTGAGGACTCGCTAGGAAATCTCCTCTGCGGTGGGCTGATCTGGCTCAGAGGGGAAGAGGGTAACTTTACCTCCACGTTTGGATCCTTCTCACCGAGGTGCTCCTGGGCGCGGGTGTCTTCTCCTTTTGCTGCTCTCAGACTGTGGCTGTGGGGGTCCCACGCGGCCTGATGAAGAGTCTTTTACGTAGATAGCAGCGAGGTGAGGTGGTGGGTCCTGCTTCTCCTGCTCTCATGTCCCTTTGTCCCCCCCTCATCTCTTTCTGCCCCCGTCTCCTGTTCCCTGCACTGCTCCCATCCAGGTCTTTCCGGGTGTTGAGCCCCAGACCCAGAGAGATCAGCTGGGTTTGCCCCACGTGTTACTGTCTATTCTTCAGGGCTGTCTATTCACACAGGTCAGTTACTCACAAGCCCGAGTGCACTGCATTCAGTGCGCTGCATTGTAGCAGATTCTGGGAGTGGCGCTCCCAGCAAGGGAGGATCTTTGTTTTGACATGCCGGGAGCGAGCAGACGATGACTCAGGGAGCTGTCTTCCTGTCCTGTTATGGCTTCTAAGTCTCCTTGGATGAGCTTGCACGCGTCCAGGTGGAATATTTGCTCACCCCCGTTGCAGCCTTACCTTTACCTGCTCACCTGACTGAAGGCCACCGTTTGCTCCTCTGCTGGATTCACGTTTTGTCTCTCCTCTAGCTGCAAGTGGATCCTTCACCAAATAACTGAGGCAGAAACAGGATGCCTTGGCACTCCCAGCCGAAGGCTAATGTCTCAGAGAACAACAGGGATAAGATCGGGGTAAGGAGGTGGCTGGAGGAACTTGAAAGCGAGGCCCCGGCTGCTGAGTAACTAGGTCAACTCCTGCACCTTGGCCCCAGCCCATGACTTGCATGGACCAGAGACTGGGAAAGAAACCTCCGAGAGCCCAGGGGACGAGGGGAACAAGATGTAGGAAACAGGGAGAAAAGACGTGTCTGGGAGTCGCAGATGCGTGACAGCATCGTGAGTCTCCCACTTAGGAGTTCTGTGACCCTGGCAAGTACCTCAACCTCTCTCACTCTCAGTTTCCTGTAAAGGAGGAATTTTAGTGTCTTCCTCACAGAGTTATTGTGAAGAGTATTTACTCATAACAGCTGAATGCACTGTGTGAAACTTGATTGGATCCTAGTTTGAAAAAAATTGGGGGAATTTAAATACGGTCTCTGTAATATCATCTAGTATGGAGTACTTGCCCATTTCTTAGTGTGAGGATGGTATGGACTTCTGCAGAATACTGTATTCGTGGGCGATACATGCTGAAGTATTTAAGGCACAAGTTTCTCAAGGTCTGAAGTACATTCAAATGGTTCGGCAACAAAAAGTACATTAGCATGGAGAGAAAGACAAAGCAAATATGATGAAATGCTAACTGTTGAGTCCAGGTGGAGGGTCTTTAAGTGTTCGCTGTGTGTGCTTTCTGTTTTTCTTAATGTTTAAAATTTGTCAGAGAAAAATCAGGGGAGAGAAAGAAGAAATGAGACAAGGTATGTCAAGCACCCCACACAGCGCCCCATTCGGCAATGTTTATTTCATAAATATGCATAATATGTCACCAGGGTGACATCGGCCAAGAGCCGGGGATGGGCCTGCCAGGTACTGTCCTGGGGTTACAGCAGTGGCTGCCAGAGGGCCGGAGACAAATAGTAAACAACAAAACAAATACGTGAACACGTTGGCCGAAGACAGTGCCGAGTGCTATGAAGACCGTCACAGTGAGGGACCAGGGACCCGGGGGTGGGAGTGCCACACTGGCTTGGTTGCCCCTGAGCCTCTGAGCAGGTGGAAGGTGAGCTGAGGGTGGACCGTGCCAGGGAGCTGGCGGTGCAGAGACCTCCCCCCACCCCCATCTGTGCAGCCAGGGACCCTAGAAGGGCTCAGGATACCACAGTGGGTGACATCAGCCAAGAGCCAGGGCTGGGCGTGTTTGCTTCCTCTCTAGGAGCAACCAGCCATGGCTCAGTTTATGCCCTTACAACTCCTCAGTCTGCTCAGGTGGCCCCGATACCATCAGCCTCCTGGAGCAGTGAACCTCAGGAGGGCGTGACAAGGGTGCCTGCTGAGCCACTTCCTGGAACCAACCCGTGATCTGGAACGGGCCTTAGAGGGAATCTCCGTGGCCCTCTTCACAGGCCCTGAGACTGGCAAAGACTTCTCAGTAACACAATTAACAGAGTATGTTCAGGGGGCTTCCCTGGTGGCGCAGTGGTTAAGAATCTGCCTGCCAGTGCAGGGGACACCGGTTCGATCTCTGGCCTGGGAAGATCCCTCATGCCGCGGAGCAACTAAGCCCGTGCGCCACAACTACTGAGCCCGCGCACCACAACTACTGAAGCCCACGTGCTCTAGGGCCCACAAGCCACAGCTACTGAGCCCGCGTGCTGCAACTCGTGAAGCCCGCACACCTAGATCCCGTGCTCCACAACAGGAGAAGCCACCGCAGTGAGAAGCCTGCGCACCGGAAGGAAGACCCAATGCAGCCAAAAAAGAAAGGTATGTCCAACCTCACTCATAACTCAAGAAATTCAAGTTGAAATTTCACCCGTCAGATTAGTAAAGACTAAGGAGAATGAAAATATCAAGTCCTGGTGACACTGTGTGGACGACCCTCTCTCATCCATCGTTTGCTCAGCCTCTTGTGGGTAATCTGGGTCATTTGGGCCCTGTCCATCAAATTTGAAATTGTGACCACCCTTTGGTTCCATTTTAATTAATCTATTCTGAAGATATCATCAAAGAAGTGATTTTTAAAACAATGTAGAAGGATGGTCATTGAATTATAACTGTAGCATTTGCAGCACTGCAGGAATTATGTCACGCAAAATGAAACAACCCAAATGTCCACCAGGAGGAGACTGCTTAAATAAATCATGTATAGGTATGCATTTAATATGAGTGGAGTTTTGGACACAAAATATATGTACATATAATAGCAATCGAGGTTAGTGTATGCATAGAAAAAACATCCAGAAGACTGTATATTGAAATGTTAATAACAGAGGTCTCTGGGGCATGAAATCCTGGGGACTTTCACTTTCTACAGTGTGCATTTCTGTAATATTTAAATTTTGTATCACAAACATGTATTACTGTTGTAAGCAGAAAGAGAAGGATTTTAAAGTAGACGGAAGGAAGAACTGCAGTAGATATTTGTTCTTTCTGGCCAGCCAGGATCTGAACCCACACCTTGAAACATTTGGGCAATTCACCTGCCTTAGGGCCTCCCACCATAGACACTGTAAGTGGCCTTCCGAGCCCAGGGCTATGTGGCCCTGCCATGGAAGGCAGGATGGAGATTGTGTCAAATTCTGGGCCTTACCCACTCCCCTCCACCCCCCAGGGAGCCCCAAGGCTCCCGAGGCAAGCAGTGGCTGGACTTGGGTTTTCTGCCACTTGCAGTCAGAGTGGTAAATGATGTGCTAACTTAAGGCAAAAAAAAGGAGGTAGCGGAATGATACTCCAGGGCCCCCTGAAATCCACAGAGTTTGAACAAGCATGCTTTAGGAAGGACTGAAGCCACAGAAACTCCAGGAACCTGAGGAAGGGTCTGTGGGTCTTCTCTCTAGAGAGGTGCCCTATTGGGAGCTGTGACAACTCCCAGCTCCAGGTCTCTCAGGTCAAGTGCCAAATTCCTGTGAGGGACAATCTGATTGGCCCAGCTGAGTCCGTGGTGGTGAAGGGTCAGGGTAAGCTGTCCCCAGGGCAGGCAGCCATCTGGACTGGTGACACTTGTTTTCTAGGGCTGCCATAACAAAGTACCACAAACCAAGTGGCTTAAACAATAGAAATGTATTGTCTCACAGTTCTGCAGGCTGAAAGTCCAAGATCATGGCATAGTCAGGGTTGGATCCTTCTGGGGGCTGTGATGAAGAACCTGTTCCAGGCCTCTCCGCCAGCTCTGGCGGTTTGCCGGCAATCTTTGGCATCCCTTGGCTTGTAGACACATCACCCCGATCTTTGCCTTCATGTTCACAAGGCATTCTCCCAGTGTGCGTGTCTGTATTCAAATCTCCCCTTTTCATAAGGACACCAGTTGTATCGGATTAGGGGCCCAGCCTACTACAGTGTGGCTTCATCTTAACTGATTACCTAATTCCAGATAAGGTCATATTCTGAGGCTCTAGGGGTTAGGACTTCAACATATGAATCTGGGGCAAGGCAGGGTCGGGGGACAAAATCCAACCCATAGCATAGCTGTTATGGTCAAGGTCAGGAGAAAGATCCGGGCTGGAGAGAGTGCTGGAGAGTAGGAAGCTCTGGGAGCAGACTCAAGGAGGAGCAGCTGGGAAGTAAAGGAGACCCAGCAGAGTGTGGGATTAGGAAAACAACAGGGGCTTGAGGAAGAGGCAATGGTTGGCAATGTCAAAACCTTTGAGAGGTAAAGGAAGCACTGAAGAATGTCTGCTGGATCTGGTGGCATTGGCAAAGAAGATTTTGGCAGACTAGCGGGGGCTGAAACAGACCGTAGTGGTTTAGGACTGCTTGGGATGTGATGAAATGGAGAGAGTGTGGGGATAATTCTCTCATTAAAGAAGGCTGGTCGTGTTAAGGAAGAAATAGATAGGGTATTGGCTGGAGGGGGATACAGGGTCCAAGGTGTGTAAAGCTTGATCATGTTGATGGGAAAGAACCAGTTGAAGAGGGAGAGACTAAACAGAGAGGAGATCATTGTGGTGCAGGCTCCCAAGAGGGCACCCTGGCTCTTTACCCACATGCCAGGCACCCAGTCGGTGCTCCATAAATACTGGTGAAATGAAAGTATGACTGCAGACAGGAGGGGACGGAATGCAGAAAGCAGGTAGGAGGGATGGGCCAGGGCCGCGTTCTGCTGCCCTCGGTCTCTCCACTCCTGACCCCTCAGCGCCAGTGCCCGCCACCAACTTCCCACAGGCACTGCGGTCTACGGTTCAAATTCAAGATGGAATTTAGATGGCCCTGGGTGCCTCTGAGCCTGAGCCCAGCCCAGGGTGGTGGGCTGTGGCCAGGGGAGCCAGGCCTTGGCGTCTCCCTCTTAGGGACCGTGACACAGTGACGCACATCATGTTTTCCTCGCTGACTCTCTCTGAGCCAGAACACTTGGAAGATAAGAAGTCTTTGATTTTATAAACTACATATGTGATGATCGTCATCCCCGGTGAAGATATTTAAGCAGGAGAGCCAGTCAGGATGCTCAACAGGGCCAGCGGCTGCCTCGGAGAGGTGAAATAGAGGGACAGAGAGACCTTTCCTTTATGTTTTATATACTTTTTGAACGATTTTTTGTACTTTTAGTAATCTTTATTAGCCCTAAAAAAATAACTTACTATATGCCATCTCTTTAACAATTGAATTTTTATGTAAGAATATACATAAATACCTTGTGTTTCTAGAAAGTGGAAACATTGCAGATAAGGTTAAGTCTCCTAGACGTTCCCCCCTGCCCCCCCCCAGACAATCTACAGCAAAATCCACTAGTATTATCACTTTGGTATGTATCTATCTTTCCACATCTTTTTAAATGCATTTTCAGGCATATATATATCCCCACATTAAATATATAGCCTGGGTTTGGTAGAGATTAAACGTAAAGTGTTTTCATATAGTGCTTTCTTTCTGCTGGACTTTTTCTCTGTTACTTGTCTTCAGGGAGCATCCTTTCCAGTAGTTTTAACTCCCCTCCTAAGATCCTTCCCCTCCACATCCTTCTTCCTTCCCTCCTCTCAGGAGTAGCAAGTCTGTGGTCTTTCCAAATGCTGCTCCCAAGATCACTCCAGCAGAAGTCCCTGGGGTAGAGGTGCCTGATTTGGCAAATAAAAATATAGGAGGCAGGTTAAATGTTAATTTCAGATAACGAATACTTTTTAAATATAAGTATATCCCACGGAGCTTGGGACATTCTTATACAAAAAACAAAAAACCTATTTTTTATTTATCTGAAATTCAGATTTAACTGAGTGGTCTGTATTTTATCTGCCAGTCTTACCCTGGGGCACTTGTTAAAAATTGGCCTTATCGCCTTGAGATTCAGTAGGTCTGGGTGGAGTCTGCCAGAAATCTGTATTTTTTTAATGGTATTCAGATTACTGGTCATGGCTGGGAACCCTGTACTCCACACCAGGCTGGCAGGGGACCAGGCTTCTCTCCCCGTGAAAATACACATTTTCAAGCTTATTCATTTCTCAGTCTTTATTGAGGTAGCCCAGTAGGAGTCAGGCGTCCAGAGTAGATGTCCCTGGGACTTCTGCCTTGGGGAAGTCCTCTAGGTGTGCCGCTCCTTCCCTAACTCTCAAAAATCAGCACAATGGCAGAGGGCTGGAGGGGGAAATGGGTAGGGCCAGGGACAAGGAAGAGAGAAGAGTCTGCGCTCTGGACTCCCCCTTACCCGTCTCCCGGCTCTTTCTGGGTATCCCCTCAGCCAGACCCTTCTGCCCCTCTCTTTTCCTTGCGCCAAGTGAAGGCGAGGCTGGGGGCCTGGAGGGGCGTGGCCAACAGAACCCGAGCCACAGCCAATCCCAGCGGGGTCCTTGGTTGGGAGGAGGAAGTGGGTGTGGCGACGGAGAGGGGCGTGGCTTGACGACTTACAGCGACCCGTCGGAACCAATCCCGACCCGGGAGGCGAAGCTAACTCCCTACCTGGGCCCAGGTGCACCCTGCTCGGCATCGCTCGGCTGCTCCGCGAATAAAATGGAGGGAGCCCGGGCGTCGGGGGAAGACCAAGCCGGAGCCGGGTTCCCAATGGAGCCCTTGGGAAGCCGGGTCCCGCAGCCGGAGCAGCCCCAGGTCCCCGCGGAGGAAAGACGTCCTGAGAGTCCTGAGAGCAGCCCGAGTTTGGCTCCCGCAGTGAAGGAGGAGGCGGGCGCGGGCCAGGACCTGTCGGGCGGGAAGAAGCTGCCCTCGCCTCGACCCGCGCCTCTGCGGTTGTTGCCACCCAGCCCGGGCTACAGCGCCTTCCGCCGTAAGGAGTCGGCCAGCCCGAAGCCGCCGTCGCCGGGCCCAGCCGCGGCCGAGCAGCCCCGGGACGGCGAGACGCCGGGGGCCGAGCAGATGCTCAGGGCCGCGCCCGGTGAGCCGGCTCGGGGCACCTGGGCCCCCGTGGAACTGCAGGTGGACGTGCGCGTGAAGTCCGTGGGCGCGGCCGGCGGCAGCCGCGCGCCCTCGCCAGCGCCCTCCACGCGCTTCCTCACCGTCCCGGTGCCGGAATCGCCGGCCTTCTCCCGCCACGCCTCCCCAGCGCACCCGCTCCTGCGGCGGACCCCGTCTCCGGGAGGCACCTGGGACCGTGGCACGCCGCTGGCCGCAGCCCAGACGGAGCGCGGCCTCGACGCCGAGGGTTGGGCCGGTCCCGCCGAGGGGCGCGCGGAGTCCCCGGGCTCCCCCGCGTGCCGCTGCCGCTGCAAGGAGAACGCCGTGCTCCACGCCGAGATGGACGGCGACAAGAAGCTGTCCCGGGTCATAAAGCTCATAGGTAAGCGCGCGCCGGCGCCGGGAGCCGCGCTCCCGGGTGGGGGTCGACGAACCTGAGGCCCCCCCTCCCACCCACCCAGCGTTGGGCCGCTGCGGCGGAGGAACCCCACCCGGCCTCTCTGGCGTAGAGTCGGTAACTTTTGGTCTACGTAATTATAATCCAACTTGTTGGCAGTAAAAGAATAAAACCGCTATTCTCCCTCCCCGACCCTCCAAGAACTTTCGCGTTCGCTCTTAGTGTGCGCAGCGTCTTTGAGGAGTAGAGGTGGAAGGAATTCCAGGCGGGGGGCGGTCTTTCAGGATCACGTGACGGCGGTGGCGGCCCGGCAGCACCGCGGTCTCCCGACTCCTGGCTGCAGCTGGCCGATCTCTCGCAGGCCCAGACTCCCTCTTTCCCTCCCGTATATCGAGGACCACTTGACCCCTAACACTCATCCGTTCAGCAGCTACTGCTGCTACTGCGTGGGGACTACGCGCCAGACTGTGCTAGGGTGTGTGTGAGTTTTTTTGTTGCCGCGTGGGGGGTGGCGACTTGCAGGGAAGAAGAAAGAGCCTGAAAAATATAAAAATCCTGGACAAGGAACCAGAAGGGAGTGGTTGGTGAACTTGAGGGCATGGGAAAGCTTCCTGCAGCTAAGCCCTGAAGGCTGAGTAGGAGTTGGGGGTGGTAGCGCCCCTTCTGGCTGGAGGGGCTAGAGGCCTCCCCAGCGGACAACCTGCTGAAGCTTGACCAGTTGAGAGGAGACCGGTCAGCTAGACAGGCTTCAAATCCCGAGGGCCTCTATGCTAGGGGTTCTTAGACATGGTAGAGTTCAGGGACTCTAATCACGCAGGAACTTTTGCAGAGTTGGGTGTGAGCACATTTTCTGCATGAGAGGTGTATCATTTTCTGGTGCTGCTGTAACAAATTGGCACAAACTTGGAAGCTTAAAATGGCACTAATTTATTATCTTACAGTTCTGTAAGTCTGAAGTCTGATATGGGCTCAAGAGCCTAAAGTCCAGTTGGCAGGGCTGTGATCCCTGCTGGGGGCCCTAGGAGATGATTGTTTCCTTGCCTTTTCTAGCTTCTAAAGGCGATTGAGTTCCTTAGCTCATGGTCCTCTGTATATTCAAAACCAACCGGGACTTCCCTGATGGCGCAGTGGTTAAGAATCCGCCTGCCAATGCAGGGGACACGGGTTCGGGCCCTGGTCCGGGAAGATCCCACATGCCGCGGAGCACCTAAGCCTGTGCGCCACAACTCCTGAACCTGCGCTCTAGAGCCCGCGAGCCGCAACTACTGAGCCCACGTTCCACAACTACTGAAGGCTGCGCGCCTAGAGCCCGAGCTCTGCAACAAGAGAAGCCACCGCAATGAGAAGCCCGCGCACCGCGACGAAGAGTAGTCCCCGCTCGCCGCAACTAGAAAGCCCACGCGCAGCAACGAAGACCCAACGCAGCCAATAAAAAAGAGAAAAACCAGCCAGTGTCAGGCTGAACCTTTCCACTGTCATCTCTGTGACTCTCCTGTCCTTCTGCCTCACTCTTCCATTTATGAGGACCCTTGTGATGACATTGGACCCACCCAGAAATCCAGGATAGTCTCCCCAACTCAAGGTCAGCAGATAAGCAACCTCAATTCCATCAGCCTTAATTCCTCTGTGCCTTGTAACCTAACATATTCACAGGTTCCAAGGATTAAGACGTGGACTTCTTTAGGAGGACATTATTCTGTCCACCACAATGAGTCTGTAGCTTTTTTTTTTTTTATATAAATTTGTTTATTTATTTATTTTTGGCTGTGTTGGGTCTTCGTTGCTGCTCGCGGGCTTTCTCTAGTTGCGGCGAGCGGGGGCTACTCTTTGTTGCGGTGTACAGGCTTCTCATTGCGGTGGCTTCTCTTGTTGCAGACCATGGGCTCTAGGCATGCGGGCTTCAGTAGTTGTGGCTCGCAGTCTCAGTAGTCATGGCTCGCGGGCCCTAGAGCACAGGCTCAGGAGTTGTGGCGCACAGGCTTAGGTGCTCCGCGGCATGTGGGATCTTCCCGGACCAGGGTCCGAACCCGTGTCCCCTGCATTGGCAGGCGGATTCTTAACCACTGCGCCACCAGGGAAGCCTGAGTCTGTAGCTTTTTTATCAGATTAATAATAGGAGAGTCTGTGACTAAAAGGGTGGGATGATAAGGAAGTGAGGACTCAAGGAAGTGAGGAGTCGTGGGGAGGTAACATGGTTGGATGTTTATTCTAGAAAGTGAGCTCTGACAGCACTGTGAAGGAAGGTCAGGACAGGCATGAGACTGAAGGAAGGGAGACCTTAGGAGGTGATAGCAGTAGTTCCACAAGAGACTATGAAGGTTTGATCTATGGCAGAGGTGGGAGGGAGTGTTCAAAGGTTGAATTAGAGAGTGGGGCCACTGCGCTGATGAAGATGCGCTAACAGGAGCAATTCCCGAGTTGCTGAGCTGGGTAGCTGAATGATGGATTGATTGGGTTATCCTTGTGGAATGGAGAATGGGAGATGAGGCGTGGGAGAAATAAGCAGGTACATTTGGGAGTTCCAGGTAGTGATGTCATTTAAAGGGAGAGGAGCCAGACTTCCCTGGCGGTCCAGTGGTTAAGACTCTGCACCCCCTCCACACCCCCATGCCGTGTAGCACAGCCGGAAAAAAAAAAAAAAGGAAGAGGAGCCAGCCACAGACTGGGAAAGAAAAATGTAGGTGGTAGGAAGAGAATCAGGATGCAAAGAAGCAGGAAAAGGAGAGAGTTTCTGGAAGGTGTGGTCAGCAGTGTCCAGTGTCCAGGGGAGAGGCAGACTTCGGGGCTGGATGGTTAGGGAGAGCTGCCACGTGGAAACAATACTCTGGACACGAGGCAGGTAACCCGGGGGTGTGGAGAGGAATGATGTCAGGGGAGGGAGATGCCGGGCAGAAAATACTGCAGGGTGCATGCAGACACTTGGTGCTTTGGGCTTGCTCTCTGGGAAGTGTGGGATTAAAGAACTTTAAAGTTCCTGGCTGAAGCTTGGTCTGAGGAAGGCTGCTTGGATGAGGAGCTCTGCATTGTGGTTTCTGCCTGTGGTGGCCTTTACCGCCTAGATCAAGCTGGCTACCTCGACAAGAGGGCACACTAGGGCACAGGCTCAGGGACTTGCCCAGGTCAGTGTGGTAATGCTGCCACCCAGCTGTTTCATGTCCCCTCCTTGTGAACCCAAGAGGGAGGAGGCCACTGTGGAGAGGGTTGGAGATGTCACTGCTTTGTCTCTTCCCTTGCTTTTTGGGGCAGATGTCCCAGAGGTGCTGTCCAGGTGTAAACTGAAGAATCAAAGACTCAGGGAATGTTCTGTATGGCAGCCCTCAGCCCAGAAGAGAAATTGGCTTTTGCAGAGAGCCTAAAACCGGGGGAAGGGACTTCTCTGGTGGTGCGGTGGTTAAGACTGCGCTCCCAATGCAGGGGGCCCGAGTTCAATCCCTGGTCAGGGAACTAGATCCCACATGCATACCGCAACTAAGAGTTCCCATGCCACAACTAAGGAGCCCGCCTGCGCAACTAAGACCCGGTGCAACCAAATAAATAAATAAATAATAATTAATTTAAAACATAAAGAAATAAAATAAAACTGGGGGAGAGCTGGATCCTCAAGTGGAGACTATTCGCTTTTAGGTGTTGGTTCAGAGTCACCTCTTCTGGTCCCCAAGGCTAGATCAGGTGTCCCTGTTCCATGCTCCATGGGCCCTTGTGCTGCCCAGCGCCAGCAGCCCTCTTGTAAGTATGCTCCCCTGGATTCTGAGCCCCGCGGGGCATGGCAGGTGACAGTCTAGGCTTTCACTGAATCCCCAGCACCTGGCACTTAAGTGCTCCGTAAGTCGTTACTCAATGAGTAGCGCTAACCTCAGAGTGTAAGCACGTGTCAGAAGCGCTTAGTCCCCAGCCCCGTCGGGGGAAGGGGAGCAGCAGCTGGATCTCAGGGGTTGTCCAGCCTGCTGCCGCCTGTCACATCGTGCTCAGCACATCAGGTGTGGAAGATGTGAGGAAACGGCCGTCCTGACCCTGCCCTCCAGCGGTCCTCAGTCTGGGCAGGAGAAAACAAAAGCGCCTGGCAGTCTGGGATGGTGCCGGGAGGGGTACATTCAGAGGAAGAATGCTCTCAGTGCCTGGAGGAGGTGGAGCTGGGAGAGGTGATGTCCAGCGTGGTCAGGCTCAGCCGGAGGAGCAGAGGCCACCGGCTGAAGTAGATGGACCTGAAGGCAGTGACACAAGCAGGCCTCTCGCTGGCAGGAGCCCTCTGAGCCCCTGTGCTGAACTTTGTATTTGGAAGTTTGTATTTTTTTTTTATATAAATTTTATTTATTTTTGGCTGCATTGGATCAT
Source organism: Balaenoptera acutorostrata (assembly GCF_949987535.1). Taxonomy (NCBI): domain Eukaryota; kingdom Metazoa; phylum Chordata; class Mammalia; order Artiodactyla; family Balaenopteridae; genus Balaenoptera; species Balaenoptera acutorostrata. The sequence continues at coordinate 15,133,598 of NC_080070.1, forward strand.
CGTTGCTGTGCGCGGGCTTCTCACTGCAGTGGCTTCTCTTGTTGTGGAGCACGGGTTCTAGGCGCATGGGCTTCAGTAGTTGTGACACGCGGGCTCAGTAGTGGCTCGCGGGCTCTAGAGCACAGACTCAGTAGTTGTGGCACACGGGCTTAGTTGCTCCACGGACCAGGGATCTTCCTGGACCAGGGCTCGAACCCGTGTTCCCTGCGTTGGCAGGCGGATTCTTAACCACTGCACCACCAGGGAAGTCCCTGTATTTTATTTTTTAAGATGCCCCCCTTCCCCAATTGGATAAACTAAGTCCCCCAAAACCTGGCTCCACCGCAGCGATGGGATTTGACTAGGAGGAAGCAGAGGTGTTTCAGTTGTGGCGTGGGGAAGGTAGTTGAAATGTAGACAATGACGATGGGATGAGCAGTGAAGAAAAGCAGCAGAGGGTGTGACACTGGAGATGTCAATCCCTGATACAAAAAGGAAATCGGGTGGTGGGTATATACAATGTCCATGGTTTTTTAAATGGAATTACTCTTTTCAAAATAATGAAATATTTGCCACAGACTAACCTCTGCTGTTTCAGGCTTTGGGAAATATAATGATTGAGTTCTTAGGACCCTCACACTGATTCTGTGGCATTCCTGACCCTCATCCCCAAGATTTGGGTGGGTCCTGGGCCCCTCGCAGCAAGGTGTTTGCTCTGATTGATTTCACGCCTGAGTCGTGGCAGAGGTCAAATTCTGAGTGCTCAGTTACTTCAGATGGGTGTGTCTTCCCAGGTGGGAAGCTGCTTATAATTCTGGCTGTGATTAAGCATTCACTATGTTTTACTCCCCAAGTTTTCCCCTCTGACTTCCCTGGTTACTCCATCTACAGGGCAGGCTGTGGCATCTGAACATGTTCTTTTTTTTTTCTGGCCACGCAGCACAGCTTGCAGGATCTTGGTTCCCCGACCAGGATCAAACCTGGGCCCCCAGCAGTGGAAGCACAGAGTCCTAACCTCGGGATGGCCAGGGAAGTCCCTGAACATGTTCTGTCTCTGAGCCTTTGCACCCTTCCTCCCACCTGGAGTGTCCTCCTGTCTTCCTTTCCCCTCCACAGCCTCGTTCCAGCCCTCTGGTCCCCTAGGTCCTTGGGAAGCTGACAGCTCACATCTGTCTAGTGCTCTGCAGCCCACAAGGCACTCTCTGTGTGAAGCTTCATTAGTGGCTTCCAGTGACCTGGAGAGATAGAAGAGGCAGATGTGATTCCAACGTTAAAATGAAAAACACCAAGAACACTTGAGGGGCCCATAGAGTCAGGACTCGAACTTGAATTTGGGGGTCTGTTGAACTCTGAATCTAGCCTTCGTTCCTCTCTTGTGTGGAGTTTGATCTCCTGGTACCTTTGCCTGTCCATTAGCTCCCTGAGTGCAGGGCCCATTCCCCATCCTTGGTGCTATTGGTGCCCTACGTCTAACGCACATCAGATGCTCAATAAATGGTTCTTAGCCACTTTCTTTCTTGAAGAGAATCTTACGTCTTCTAGTTATTTAAGAAGTGGAATATCTTCTAGCAGTTTTCTCCCAGGTATGAGGTTCGGACCTAAATTGAGTGGTTTATCCTGGTGTCTTGGGCCTAAGGGTGGGCAATGAGGTGGGCATGATGATGGTATAGGAGTCAGCATGGTCCTGAGTTGGGACCGTCTCCTAACCTGTGTCTCCTGGTTGTCCCCTCCCCTCCCGCAGGGCTGCCCATGTACATGAGGTCCCTGCGCTGGGCCCTGGCAGTCATGGCCGTGCTCCTGGCGGTGTCTACGGTGGCCATTGTGGCCCTGGCCTCGAAAGCAGGTATGATACCTCCCCGTCCCCAGACACCCCGGCCCCCCCGTCCCCTCTCCTCCCCTGCCCCCCCAGCAGGGTGTCTAGTCCTTCTAGCTCCTTTGTGAGAATTAGAAAAAGACATGCCCCCCACGCAGATGCAGCATGAAGACGCAGGGCTCGGTGAGCAGAGGTAAGGGAGAAGAGCCCCTTCCTTCTGTGGACACAGCCTGTGCTTGGAGAGGCCTTGTGCACAAGCTGTACAGCCTTCCCAGGGCCCGCCCGCCTTGCTCGCCCCTCCAAGTCTTGCCAGTTCCATGCCTCCAGATTTGCCCCCTGATTTTTTTTTTTTTTATTTATTTTTGGCTGTGTTGGGTCTTTGTTGCTGCGCGCAGGCTTTCTCTAGTTGCGGCGAGCGGGGGCTGCTCTTCGTTGCAGTGCGCGGGCTTCTCATCGCGGTGGCTTCTCTTGTTGCGGAGCACGGGCTCTAGGCACGCGGGCTTCAGTAGTTGTGGCTCGCGGGCTCTAGAGCACAGGCTGAGTAGTTGTGGTGCACGGGCTTAGTTGCTCCGCAGCATGTGGGATCTTCCCGGACCAGGGCTCGAACCCGTGTCCCCTGCATTGGCAGGCGGATTCTTAACCACTGCGCCACCAGGGAAATCCCCCCACCCCTTGATTTTTGAACATCTACACATTCAGCTCTGTACAGTTTACCCTGCACTCACCGCTGGTCTCTGTGCTGCAGGGGCCAGGTGCCAGCCATGCCCCCAGGGCTGGATGTGGTCCATGGAGCACTGCTACTACCTCTCTGCCGAAGCTGAGGCCTGGGAGGCCAGCCAGGCTTTCTGCTCAGCCCACCATGCTACCCTCCCCCTGCTGAGACACACCCAGGTGAGGAGGGGGGGGAGGGGGGCAGGAGAGGGGCGTGGTTATCATTACAGATTAGATTCTCAGTACTAGAAGGAACCTCAAAGATCTAGTCCAACTCTATGTTATAGAAAAAGTCACCAAGGCCTGGAGAAGTAAAGTGACATTCAGGAGGACCAGGCGTCAGGTCTCCAAGATGTTCAGTTTGCTCTTCATTCTAAGAAGTGGAAGTGGAGCTGGGAAGGCTGGAGCGGAGATGCTCCCGTCCAACCTGGTGACCCAGCACTTAACAGCGAACTCAGGAACAAGTCTGTGCTGGCCGGTCTGTGGGGGAGACACACATGTACCCTCTGAGAGGTAGTCTGGAAAATAAATTACATTTAGTGGGTATTCCAGTCAGGTATTGCTATAATAATACTAGGTAACAAATCACCCCAAAAGTCAGTGACTTAAGACAATAAGCAGAACAGTCAGCTCTACCCACCACCAGAGCCTCCCATCAAGCCTCTTAGATAGCCTCAACCACCAGAGGGCAGACAACAGAAGCAAGAAAAACTACAATCCTGCAGCCTGTGGACCAAAAACCACAGTTACAGAAAGACAGAGAAGATGAAAAGGCAGAGGGCTATGTACCAGATGAAGGAACAAGAAAAAACCCCAGAAAAACAACTAAATGAAGTGGAGATAGGCAACCTTCCAGAAAAAGAATTCAGAATAATGATAGTGAAGATGATCCAGGACCTCGGAATAAGAATGGAGGCAAAGATTGAGAAGATGCAAGAAATGATCAACAAAGACCTAGAAGAATTAAAGAACAAACAAACAGAGATGACCAATACAATAACTGAAATGAAAACTACACTAGAAGGAATCAATAGCAGAATAACTGAGGCAGAAGAACGGATAAGTGACCTGGAAGACAGAATGGTGGAATTCACTGCTGCGGAACAGACTAAAGAAAAAAGAATAAAAAGAAATGAAGACAGCCTAAGAGACCTCTGGGACAACATTAAACGCAACAACATTCGCATTATAGGGGTCCCAGAAGGAGAAGAGAGAGAGAAAGGACCAGAGAAAATATTTGAAGAGATTATAGTCGAAAACTTCCCTAACATGGGAAAGGAAATAGCCACCCAAGTCCAGGAAGCGCAGAGAGTCCCATACAGAATAAACCCAAGGAGAAACACGCCGAGACACATAGTAATCAAAGTGGCAAAAATTAAAGACAAAGAAAAATTACTGAAAGCAGCAAGGGAAAAACGACAACTAACAGACAAGGGAACTCCCATAAGGTTAACAGCTGATTTCTCAGCAGAAACTCTGCAAGCCAGAAGGGAGTGGCATGATATACTTAAAGTGATGAAAGGGAAGAACCTACAACCAAGATTACTCTACCCAGCAAGGATCTCATTTAGATTTGATGGAGAAATCAAAAGCTTTACAGACAAGCAAAAGCTAAGAGAATTCAGCACCACCAAACCAGCTCTACAACAAATGCTAAAGGAACTTCTCTAAGTGGGAAACACAAGAGAAGAAAAGGACCTACAAAAACAAACCCAAAACAATTAAGAAAATGGTCATAGGAACATTCATATCGATAATTACCTTAAACGTGAATGGATTAAATGCCCCAACCAAAAGACATAGACTGGCTGAATGGATACAAAAACAAGACCCATATATATGCTGTCTACAAGAGACCCACTTCAGACCTAGGGACACATACAGACTGAAAGTGAGGGGATGGAAAAAGATATTCCATGCAAATGGAAATCAAAAGAAAGCTGGAGTAGCTATACTCATATCAGATAAAATAGACTTTAAAATAAAGAATGTTACAAGAGACAAGGAAGGACACTACATAATGATCCAGGGATCAATCCAAGAAGAAGATATAACAATTATAAATATATATGCACCCAACATAGGAGCACCTCAATACATAAGGCAACTGCTAACAGCTATAAAAGAGGAAATCGACAGTAACACAATAATAGTGGGGGACTTTAACACCTCACTTACACCAATGGACAGATCATCCAAAATGAAAATAAGGAAACAGAAGCTTTAAATGACACAATAGACCAGATAGATTTAATTGATATATATAGAACATTCCATCCAAAAACGGCAGATTACACGTTCTTCTCAAGTGCACACGGAACATTCTCCAGGATAGATCACATCTTGGGTCACAAATCAAGCCTCAGTAAATTTAAGAAAATTGAAATCATATCAAGCATCTTTTCTGACCACAACGCTATGAGATTAGAAATGAATTACAGGGAAAAAAACGTAAAAAAGACAAACACATGGAGGCTAAACAATACGTTACTAAATAACCAAGAGATCACTGAAGAAATCAAACAGGAAATCAAAAAATACCTAGAGACAAATGACAATGAAAACACGACGACCCAAAACCTATGGGATGCAGCAAAAGCGGTTCTAAGAGGGAAGTTTATAGCTATACAAGCCTACCTAAAGAAACAAGAAAAATCTCAAGTAAACAATCTAACCTTACACCTAAAGAAACTAGAGAAAGAAGAACAAACAAAACCCAAAGTTAGCAGAAGGAAAGAAATCATAAAGATCAGAGCAGAAATAAATGAAATAGAAACAAAACAATAGCAAAGATCAATAAAACTAAAAGTTGGTTCTTTGAGAAGATAAACAAAATTGATAAGCCATTAGCCAGACTCATCAAGAAAAAGAGGGAGAGGACTCAAATCAATAAAATCAGAAATGAAAAAGGAGAAGTTACAACAGACACCGCAGAAATACAAAACATCCTAAGAGACTACTACAAGCAACTTTATGCCAATAAAATGGACAACCTGGAAGAAATGGACAAATTCTTAGAAAGGTATAACCTTCCAAGACTGAATCAGGAAGAAACAGAAAATATCAACAGACCAATCACAAGTAATGAAATTGAAACTGTGATTAAAAATCTTCCAACAAACAAAAGTCCAGGACCAGATGGCTTCACAGGTGAATTCTATCAAACATTTAGAGAAGAGCTAACACCCATCCTTCTCAAACTGTTCCAAAAAATTGCAGAGGAAGGAACACTCCCAAACTCATTCTATGAGGCCACCATCACCCTGATACCAAAACCAGACAAAGACACTACAAAAAAAGAAAATTACAGACCAATATCACTGATGAATATAGATGCAAAAATCTTCAACAAAATACTAGCAAACAGAATCCAACAACACATTAAAAGGATCATACACCACGATCAAGTGGGATTTATCCCAGGGATGCAAGGATTCTTCAATATACGCAAATCAATCAATGTGATACACCATATTAACAAATTGAAGAATAAAAACCATATGATCATCTCAATAGATGCAGAAAAAGCTTTTGACAAAATTCAACACCCATTTATGATAAAAACTCTCCAGAAAGTGGGCATAGAGGGAACCTACCTCAACATAATAAAGGCCATATATGACAAACCCACAGCAAACATCATTCTCAATGGTGAAAAACTGAAAGCATTTCCTCTAAGATCAGGAACGAGACAAGGATGTCCACTCTCACCACTATTATTCAACATAGTTCTGGAAGTCCTAGCCACAGCAATCAGAGAAGAAAAAGAAATAAAAGGAATACAAATTGGAAAAGAAGAAGTAAAACTGTCACTGTTTGCGGATGACATGATACTATACATAGAGAATCCTAAAACTGCCACCAGAAAACTGCTAGAGCTAATTAATGAATATGGTAAAGTTGCAGGTCACAAAATTAATGCACAGAAATCTCTTGCATTCCTATACACTAATGATGAAAAATCTGAAAGAGAAATTATGGAAACACTCCCATTTACCATTGCAACAAAAAGAATAAAATACCTAGGAATAAACCTACCTAGGGAGACAAAAGACCTGTATGCAGAAAACTATAAGACACTGATGAAAGAAATTAAAGATGATACCAACAGATGGAGAGATATACCATGTTCTTGGATTGGAAGAATCAACATTGTGAAAATGAGTATACTACCCAAAGCAATCTACAGATTCAATGCAATCCCTATCAAATTACAAATGGCATTTTTTACGGAGCTAGAACAAATCATCTTAAAATTTGTATGGAGACACAAAAGACCCCGAATAGCCAAAGCAGTCTTGAGGCAAAAAAATGGAGCTGGAGGAATCAGACTCCCTGACTTCAGACTATACTACAAAGCTACAGTAATCAAGACAATATGGTACTGGCACAAAAACAGAAACATAGATCAATGGAACAAGACAGAAAGCCCAGAGATTAACCCATGCACCTATGGTCAACTAATCTATGACAAAGGAGGCAAAGATATACAATGGAGAAAAGACCGTCTCTTCAATAAGTGGTGCTGGGAAAACTGGACAGCCACATGTAAAAGAATGAAATTAGAATACTCCCTAACACCATACACAAAAATAAACTCAAAATGGATTAGAGACCTAAATATAAGACTGGCCACTATAAAACTCTTAGAGGAAAACATAGGAAGAACACTCTTTGACATAAATCACAGCAAGATCTTTTTCGATCCACCTCCTAGAGTAATGGAAATAAAAACAAAAATAAACAAGTGGGACCTAATGAAACTTCAAAGCTTTTGCACAGCAAAGGAAACCATAAACAAGACGAAAAGACAACCCTCAGAATGGGAGAAAATATTTGCAAACGAATCAACGGACAAAGGATTAATCTCCAAAATATATAAACAGCTCATTCAGCTCAATATCAAAGAAACAAACACCCCAATCCAAAAATGGGCAGAAGACCTAAATAGACATTTCTCCAAAGAAGACATACAGACGGCCACGAAGCACATGAAAAGATGCTCAACATCACTAATTATTAGAGAAATGCAAATCAAAACTACAATGAGGTATCACCTCACTCCTGTTAGAATGGGCATCATCAGAAAATCTACAAACAACAAATGCTGGAGAGGGTGTGGAGAAAAGGGAACCCTCTTGCACTGTTGGTGGGAATGTAAATTGATACAGCCACTATGGAGAACAATATGGAGGTTCCTTAAAAAACTAAAAATAGAATTACCATATGACCCAGCAATCCCACTACTGGGCATATACCCAGAGAAAACCGTAATTCAAAAAGACACGTGCACCCGAATGTTCATTGCAGCACTATTTACAATAGCCAGGTCATGGAAGCAACCTAAATGCCCATCAACAGACGAATGGATAAAGAAGTTGTGGTACATATATACCCACATCGCAAACGGACCTTGAATTCTTTTAAAACTAAGCAAACAGGATCAATCACTTGTAACACAAGTATATATTCGGAAAATATATCACAAAGTTTGGATAAGCTTTTTCCAAAAAGGAGCTTCCAAAAAGCCCCTTGCAAAAAGACCAAAGTGAAGATTTGGGTCTGAGGCATTTAAAATCCAGAATATGACGACTGTGGAGCTCTGGAGTCCTCCTGAGTTCTGGACAAGGGCCAGAAGCTGCAGGAGGCACCAAGGCAGGGATGGGGAAAAGCAGCCGAGGACAGGCTGGCCGCTGGCAGAGGGGCTGGGCCCGCTGGCAAAGGCCAGGCTCCACGAGCTGGGATGCGCAGACCCCAGGGACACGCCAAGGTGCCAGTGGGACACACCAAGGTGCCAGTAGTACACGCAGCCCCAGGATAGACACGTCTCGTCCTCCCCAAGGGGTTAGAGGAAAGGAGACCAAGTTTCAGTGCCTCTGTACCATCAGTCACTAGACTCACTAGCCATTGGTTTGAAGATCAGCTTTGTTTTGCAGGGTGGGGGAAGGAAGAAGCTTCCTGAAATGTACACATTGACTGCAAGCCACATTTTTAGTGCAGAAAGATGAAAACACGAATAAATATCATAGGATTCAGAAAATGAAGTAGTTTAAAACATTTAAATATTAAAGCAGAAATGTTTGAAGGCAGAAAGTAGAATGGTGGTTGCCAAGGGGAGGGGGAAATGGGAGCTGTCTAGTGGGTGCAAAGTTTCAGTTGGGGAAGATGAAAAAGTTTTGGAGATGGGGGTGGGCGATGGTCACACAACAGTGCGAATGAACCTAGCGCCACTGAACTATACACTTAAAAATGGTTGAAATGGTAAATTTTATATGTATATTTTACCACAGTTTTTTAAAAAGAAATGTATGAAAGCATGGAAAACAATTTATCTTAATTTTAATACGTAAAATATGAGATTTCAGGTAAATTCTGCTCAGGATCACATTCCCCTCCCCCCACGTTGGTGGCAAAGTTAGAGATGCACCAGCTGGAGTAGATGGAGGCCCCAGATGTCTGTGCCATTACGGAGCAGTCCTTTGAGCCATAAATTACACAGAAGTTTCTAGAATTTACTTATATCTCCAGGCAATGCTTTTCCCACACCATAATTTTTGCTAACAATGGGAACAGGTTAATGGTGTCTGAGCTGCAAGGAAAAAGACGGAATAGAGTGGGTGGAGCTGGGTGGGGACAGGCCATGGCTCCTGTCACCAGGAGGCCCAGAGGGAGAGCCGCATGGCCTGGGGCTAGGGACAGAGAGAAGGGAAGGATCACCTTGGCAATGCCAAGCGTCAAATGAGGTCACATATGTTGGAGGCAGCCACAAAGCTTTGTACACCATCCAACGGACTGGAAGCGCCTCATTTAATGAGTGTGTACTACATGCCCTTGGCTTGTACACAAAACATCCCCCCATTTTACAGAGGATCATACTGAAGCTCTGAAAGGTCAGGTAACTTAACTAGGATCACTTAGCTTGCAAGTCACAGGACCAGAATTTGAATATGGGGTGTCCTAGCCCCAAAGCTCTACTCTGCAGTGATAGCCCCCTTCCCGGCCCTGGGAGGAGCTCCAAGCTCTGGTGTGTCTTTCTGATCAGGCAGCTGATTGCTGCCAGGAGGTCGGGGCTGGCCAGCAGGAGCCCCAAGTCTGCTGCAGCCACGGCAGTGAGATGCTTGGGGCTGCTCTGCCCTCTGACTCACAGCTCAAAGCCAGCCCAGGTTCCTTCTCATCCTTCCAAAGCTCCCACCCAACCCTGCCCAAGGGCCCCAGCCTGTGGAGTCCAGCCAGAGAAGAAATGACCAGCCTAGGAGAGGCTGTACGTGTGCCTTATGCAGTCTGGTCTTTGGGATTTCAGAAGGGGTAAGGTTGGCACCCTTCAGCCTGGAAGTTCCTTCTGGCTCTTCTCCCAGCTGTTGACCGGCTGATGTTCCCTTGAAGGGGAGACGGTTTGCACCAACACCTCTGGGAGCAGGGCTGGCCTGACAGCCCAGTTGTTACCTGTGGCCCTTGCTGGTTATTGGCAGTGGCACAGGGGAGGGGGGCCAGTTTTGTTGAGCTGGTCTACTATGTGCTGGGCTGTCATGGTCAATGGTGAATAGGGCAGGCACCCAGTCTCACCAAGTTCACTGTCTGATACAGGAAACTGACAAGGAAGCAAGTCAGTCAAATGCCACACACCATGCTCTAAACTGTGAAGGTTGTGGCAGCCCAGGGGAGGGGGTCAGAGCAGTGTCTCTACAGGAAGTGACCTTTAAACTGAGACCTCAAGGACAAATAGGAGTGTCACCAAGGGGATAGGCATCACTTGGTGCTTGCTTTCTAATTCCCAGGATTAAATATAGAGGTTTTGTTTCTGTCAACGTAAACACTTTTCTAGGGAAGAACTGAACATACATCAAATTTATGTCACTTCTCATCACTAATGCGCATGTGCGCCGCTCGGCGTGGGCTTGCTGGCGTGGTCTGCTTTTTTCCACTCGGCATGATTTTGTATTTACGTTTTCTTGCATAACTGCATCTTCTGTATGCTCATCATCTTTAACAGCACTGTAATTTTCCATCTTGTTGATATCCCATAAACTGCCTAGTTATTTCCTGACTGCTGAGCATTTGGGTGCTTTCCATTTTTTCTTTATAAATAGCAGTGTGATAATTTTGCGAAAGTTCATTTTCTCCCCTTTATGTTCTTGGATTTCTTCCCCAAAGTGGAATTACCCGTCCGAGCAATAGGAACTGTGTTGCCACTCTTTTTTTGTAGCACAGATTATGTTCTGGAAAGACTGGGCTTGTGTGGACCACTGTCCCCACCTCTATCCACCAGTCCCCTGCACCAGGACTTACAACATTGAAACGTCTTTTTCCAAGTTGAAAATTTTTAAATACAATTTTTTGCTTTAATTCATTGCTAAAAATAACATGACGCTGAGGACAATTATTTAAAAGAAAAAAGCATCTCCACTAGCTCTCTAAAATACTTGTTTTGGTTTTTGTTGTTCCTTGTGTGTCTGCGCCCATGTGCATACACATTTTTTCATTCTTATAATCATGCCACAACTTTATTTTTATTTATTTATTTTTTAAAATAAATTTATTTATTTTATTTTTATTTTGTTTTTGGCTGTGTTGGGTCTTCGCTGCGCGCAGGCTTTCTCTAGTTGTGGTGAGCTGGGGCTACTCTTCGTTGTGGTGCATGGGCTTCTCACTGCAGTGGCTTCTCTTGTTGCGGAGCACAGGCTCTAGGCGCGCGGGCTTCAGTAGTTGTGGCACACGGGCTCGGTAATTGTGGCTCATGGGCTCTAGAGCGCAGGCTCAGTAGTTGTGGCACACGGGCTTAGTTGCTCCGTGGCATGTGGGATCTTCCCGGGCCAGGGATCGAACCCGTGTCTCTTGCGTTGGCAGGCGGATTCTTAACCACTGCGCCACCAGGGAAGTCCATGCCACAACTTTAATTCAGCTTTTTCACTTACCGTAACCCTTCATGTACTATAACTTTTCCCCATGTTGCCCCAGGGGCTTCATACTCACCCTTATTTCGAATGGTCTTCATAATACTTTCGGAATGGATGCAGTGTAGTTTATGCTCTTGCTGGCGATTGCATTGTTGACCGTCTGCTCCCTGGCCACCTCTGCAGCCTAATCAACCCTAACACTCTTCTCCTGCCCAGTGAGGCTACTTGCTGTTTGTCACCTGCATTGCTTTGTAGGCTCCCAGCTTTGCTCATGCTCTTCACCCCCTCTTCTGTGAGCCGCCTCGTTTTTCTGTCCGCTCAGTACCCATCGTGCGTTGCCCGTGGGGATGGGCGATCACATCCTGTCTCCCCTTGGGGAGGGCTGAGCTGGGATTGCCCCCATTTCTGGTCCCCAGTCCTGAGCACGGTGCCTGTCAACCAGCAGGCATCTAATACAGCTTCCCAATTCCTGGTGTTTGGGGAGAGATGAGTCGCTTCTGTAGCTTGTGGAACTGGGAACTTGCAGAAACCTGGGATGGGGGATGGGGTAGGGGGACGGAAGCCCCAGGTGAGCCGTATCAGTGGCCCGAGAAGAATGACCAGCTGCTTTTCTCTCTCAGGACTTCCTGAGCAGATACCCAGTCACCAAGTACTCCTGGGTGGGGGCCCGACGAGGCCCCCAGGGCTGGCACTGGATCGATGGGACCCCTCTGCCACCCCAGCTGTGAGTGACCGTGGGCCTGGGTGGGCGGCCCCTCTGTCCCCAACACGCTAGCATTGGGCCCCCAGTGTGACCCACCTGATACCACAGCAGGCACCAAAGGGGCTGGAGGCCTTCCCCTCCACGTGTCCCCAGGTTCACCCCCCTGCACCACCCCCAGCCTAGGATGCCCCTTGGTTTCGTTTAGCCCTCATCACCCCATCCCTTGTTTGGGTCCCACGCATTCACCCAGGAAGGACTGTCACCATGTTCTGTGGATGAGGGGAGCCGCTCAGAGAGGTTTGGTGGTTTGCCCAGGGCCACACAGCTGCCTCCCTGGGGCAAGAGGTGGGCACATCATCGTAACTCCTGCCTCAGAGCTCTTTCCAGACCCCCGGGCTCCATGCAGCGATCCCAGCGGTACCCAGGCAGCGGGCACAGAGGCTGGGAGGGCCCCTCAGCCTGAGTACCTCCCCTTCCTCTCGCCCTTCCCCAGACTCCCGGAGGAAGACCAGCAAGGGCCGGATCTCGACTGCGGGGGCCTGGAGGGCGGCAAGTTCGTGGCTTCGGACTGTGCCTCCCCCAGACCCTGGGTCTGCGCCAAGGGGGCCAAGTGACTTGGGTTCTGCCCGCCCTGAGCCTGCTGCGGGAGGCCAGGCTGAGAGCTGGGGCGGCCTCCCCCCGGACCCAGGCCTCCAGGTCTGCCCGCTCTGCTCAGTGGCCCTGCCTCGGCGAAGCAGGGAGCGGACTCCTGGCACAGGGAGATCGCATCCGCGGGGAAGGAGACCTTCTGCGGCCCCGCGGCTGAGTGCCCATTTGAGCGTCCAGCTGCTGAAGCGGATTTGTTCTGTGACCTTGTGGGTTTCTTTGGGTTTTGGTTTTTCCTTCTGAGCCTCAGTTTCTCTCTCATTAAAACGGCCACTTCCCATTCTCCCACTTACCTGCCTAGTCACAGGTGTGCACCCTTTCAGGCCTAGAGGGACAAAAAGGATGAACGGTCACAGGTGATCCCAACCTGGCTCCTCATCGAGCCCATGAAGTGGGTCTCCCATTTCGTGGCATTGGGATTTGGCAGCGATGACATCATTGCTACAAAGGCCGTTTCCAGGCGGCCAGGCACGCCGACAACATCCCGAGGGCAGCGCGTGAGAAGTGGCCACCCCGGAGGAGAGAGGAAGGAGGGTCCTGTCCCCACCCCGGGGGTTGGCAGAGAGTAAGGTTCTTTGCGGTGACTGGCGTGTGGGACTGGGGGGGCGTCCGGCCAGCTGATGCCCAAGGCTGGGAGGACGCAGAGAGGACACACCCCCTCTTGGTCGGCGAAGCCACCGCAAAGCTTGGAGTCCGAGGGAGAAAGGAGATCAGAAATGTGGGGAGGCGTGAGGCGGCTCTTCCTGCCACGACTGTGAGGACACCAGCCTGAAGATGTCTCCCACTGAGGTTCAGTGAAGGGCCTCCGGGCTGGAGGGAGTGGCAGCAAGGTCGGGGGGAGGGTTTGTTTAGCCTCCAGCCTGGAGAGACTTCTCCAAAGGCCAGGAGACTGACTATACCTGCCTCTGGTCGTGGTGCCAATCATGTGCAAACCAGCCTTCCTCTTTAAAGGCAGACCAGGTGTCCGAGCTCCTCAGAGAAACCTCTACTGGTCCTTTTAAACTAAGAGCTTGTACAGAGTGTATGGCTGCCTGGGAGAAAGGGATGGAGAGTCCTAAGAACACACCTGACAAGCAATAAAAATCTTAGACGCACTCTGGTGTTTTTCATGGCTTTCTTCTTATTCCAACTACAGATTAACCCCAGAGCTTGATGACATGTTCAGGCTGAACTCGCTTCAAAGCCCTTCTCGGCGAACGTCCGTGTCTGGTGGTGTCAGGCCGGTTTAACATCAGCTTCAGGGCCACCGGCTTGGGGCCCTTTGGGCTCGGTGCCGTTTAGAATCACCTGCGGAGCTTAAAAGATCCAGGTGCCCAGTGTGGGTGGTGTGATGCTGGGGCCTGGAAACCTGAGGGTTTTTCAGCTTCAGGTGGTGAGGAAGGGGAGTAAGAGAGTGACCTTTGATCCACCAAAGTAGGAAGCTTCTAGTTACTATCCACAGTTGGCAAACCAAGGAATAGCAGTGTGCGCTTATTACTTAGAAATATGGAGACAAATACTAGAAGAAATGGCAAAAATCATTTAAAGTGGTTGCCTTAAAACTAATTTGTTGCTGATAGAAGTCAGGACAGTAGTTATCTTGGTCTGGGGGGAGGAGTATTAACTGGGCAGGGGTACCAGGGAATATTCAGGGGTGCTGGAATGCTCTAGATCTTGATCTGGGTGGGGCTGGGTACATACGTAAAAATTCATCAAGCTATATACCTAAGGTTAAAAAACTTAAATGCCTATCTCCAAGGAACAGGAGCGAGGTTACAGGAGTAGTGAGGTTTTTCTTTTTTTTTTTTTTAATATACCGCCTTTAGTACTATTAACATAAAACCATATTCACTTTTTTTAAATACCCATATTCATGCACTACTTCGATAAAAAGAGAAATTATATTTTTTACAAGGTCCAAAAGATTCTGATGTGCAGCCTGGTTTGAGAACTACGAGCTTCAGAAAGCATTCCTGTGACTGCCTTTTCTTATAACCTGTAATTATTTCCTTCACCGAGGTACATTTTCACAAGTTTCAGCCTCACCTCACCTTCAGAGCGTGTCTTTCCCTTTCTACTAAATGGAAGCTGGAAAAGTTACACAGCAGGTTGGTCTGCATGGAATTCCTCTGAGTAATTTTTCTAGTCTCTTTTTCCACCAGGCACTGCCAACTGCTATTGTTTGAAATCCACACGAATCACGTTGCCACCAGCGGCGGTTTGTTTTGTGGAGCTTTGGAGAGCTGCCTCTGACACAGGCTAGCCCAGCAGCTCACAGAGGCCTCCGAGGTTACAGCTATGGACACCTCGTTTGTGGAAGAGTCACCTGTGTGGAGCACACCTCATCCTGAGATTGGGCGCGGGGAGCGACCCCCAAGTCAGGTTTTTACCAGCTCTTCTGTTGATTCTGATGCAGATAGTCTGCAAACCACATTTTGAGAAACGCTGTCTAAAAGAGCCCATATTGCCACCAGGCAAAAAAAAGTGTGTAGATATTTTGTCAACTTCATTGAGGTATATAATTTGCACAGAAGAAAATGCACCCATCTCAAGAGTACTTTATTTTAAATTTTTTATTTATTTATTTATTTATTTTTATAACTCCAAATCTGTTCATCGACTCACATATTCTTGTTTTCTTTAAATTTATTTATTTATTTATTTATTTTTTGACTGTGTCGCGTCTTCGTTTCTGTGCGAGGGCTTTCTCTAGTTGTGGCGAGCGGGGGCCACTCTTCATCGCGGTGCGCGGACCTCTCACTATCGCGGCCTCTCTTGTTGCGGAGCACAGGCTCCAGACGCGCAGGCTCAGCAATTGTGGCTCATGGGCCTAGTCGCTCCGCGGCATGTGGGATCTTCCCAGACCAGGGCTCGAACCCGTGTCCCCTGCATTGGCAGGCAGATTCTCAACCACTACGCCACCAGGGAAGCCCAGGAGTACCTTTTGACAACTGTTGGCACCCATGTAACCACTGCCAATCAAGATGTGGAGTAGTTCCAACACTCCAGATAGTTCCCTCCTGTCCCTCCGTGGTCATTGTTCTCTTCTCCCTGATCTCCAGCCCCAGGCACATTTGCATTTTGTGTCTATAGATTAGCTTGTTCTAGGATTTCAAATAATAGAATAGTAATTAAACGTACTCTTTTGTGTCTGCTTCTTTAGCTTAGCACAAGGTTTTAAAGACTCGTTCAGGTTGCCTCAGGTGCAGGTATCGGTAGTAGTTCCTTTCTTTGTAGGGACAGATCACAATCTGTTTATCTTCTCTCTAGTCGGTGATATTGCGGTTGTCTCCAGTTTGGAGCTTTTATGAATACGATGCTGTGGACGTTCGAATATCAGTCTGTGTGTGGACTATCAATTTTCTTGAATACCTGGGAGTAGGATTACTGGGTTGTATGGTAAGGATGTGTTTAATTTGTAAGAAACTGCCGAACTGTTTTCCAAAGTAGCTGTACCACTTTACAGTCCCGCCAGTAACATACCAGAGTTCCAGTAGCTCCACGCCATCAGCATTCGGTGTTGCCAGCCTTTTTTTTTTTTTTTTTTTAATTTATTTGTTATTTATTTATTATTTATTTTTGGCTGTGTTGGGTCTTCGTTTCTGTGCGAGGGCTTTCTCTAGTTGTGGCAAGTGGAGGCCACTCTTCATCGCAATGCGCGGGCCTCTCACTATCGCGGCCTCTCTTGTTGCGGAGCACAGGCTCCAGACGCGCAGGTTCAGTAGTTGTGGCTCACAGGCCTAGTTGCTCCGTGGCATGTGGGATCTTCCCAGACCAAGGCTTGAACCCGTGTCCCCTGCATTGGCAGGCAGATTCTCAACCACTGCACCACCAGGGAAGCCTGGTGTTGCCAGCCTTTTCACGCTTAGACATTCTAGTGGATGTGCAGTGGTATCTCAGTGTGGTTTTCATTTGCACTTTCTTGACGACCGATGTTAACTTCTTTTCATGTGCTCGTGGCCATTCGTATATTTTCTTTGGTGATTCTCATACTGATGGTCCAGAGACCATATTTGGAGAACCCTGCCTAAAAGACGCATATGCCCACCAGGACAGGGCTTTTTTTTCTTTTTTTTTAAATTTATTTTTGGCTGTGTTGGGTCTTTGTTTCTGTGCGAGGGCTTTCTCTAGTTGCGGCGAGCGGGGGCCACTCTTCATCGCGGTGCGCAGGCCTCTCACTGTCGCGGCCTCTCTTGTTGCAGAGCACAGGCTCCAGACGCGCAGGCTCAGTAGTTGTGGCACACGGGCTTAGTTGCTCCGCGGCATGTGGGATCTTCCCAGACCAAGGCACGAACCTGTGTCCCCTGCATTGGCAGGCGGATTCTCAACCACTGCACCACCAGGGAAGCCCCAGGACAGAGCATTTTAAAAGTGATGATACAAATGGAAAAATCTAAGGTCTCCCCCCAACTTTGTGAAAATTTTCAAAATACAGAGTTGAAAAAAATGACATGACAGACACCCAGCTGCTCTCTACCTAGATCTAACAACTGTTAACATTTTGCCACATTTACTCTATGTCTGTATATACAAAACTGTCAAACCATTTGAAAATGAGTTGCAGACATCAAGACACCTCACCCCTAAATACTTAAGCATGCATCTCCTAAAAATAAGAATATTCTTCTACATAGTTGCAATTCTACCATTACACTTAATAAAATTAAGTTCATATTCAATCTGTGCTCCAACTTCTCTAGTTGCTCCATTAATTTAAACGAAGATCCAGTCAGGGTTTAAGCACTGTTAGGGGTTATCACTTGAGTCTCTTTCAACCTGGAACTTCTTTCCTGTAACATTGACTTTTTGAAGAGACCAGGCCAGCTGTCTTGTAGAGTGACTAATATCCCGAATGTGTCTCATTTCCTGTAAACTGAAATTAGGCTTCGACTCAATATAAACATTAAAAAAAATTTTTTTCATTGTTGTTGAAGTATAGTTGACTTAAAATGTTGTGTTAATTTCTGCTGTACAGCAAAGTGATTCAATTATACATGTATATACACACATTCTTTTTTACAATATAAACATTTTTGACAGGAGTAGTTTGTGATTCACATTTCATCACCTGATAGAGTTTAACATTGATTTCAAGTAATTTGCACCAAAC